>NC_140815.1:7817500-7822500 GCF_050613455.1 Vespa mandarinia | reverse complement strand
AGAGGGAAATATTACAAAATTATTGTATGGAATATAATGCAATGTGATTATATAAAAGTCATTCGGTCTAAGGCGTTAAATATATTTTGACAAATTTATAATTTTAAATTAATACGTGCAATACAATGGAAAGTGATTATTAAAGGTGCCTAATTTATATACACCATACATACGTAATGTATAACCTCTTGTATGAGATTTATCAAAATTATATGTATATATATATATATATATATATATATATATATATATATATATATATAAAACTATGTGTAATATGGAATATCATAGGATATAAATAAATTTTTGTTGGTATTGTCATATCGTATGTAATATTTCAAAATTATATATAACTATGTACAATATGGAATATTATACGATATAAATTTTTGTTGGTATTTCTTCTCTCTCTCTCTCTTTTTTTTTTCTTCTTTTTTTTTTTTTTTTTTTTTTTTGTAATTTAGATCACTCTTATAATTACTGACACATATACATAGATATTCAATTTTAACAAACGAATATATAATGAACTCTACTTAATTTATCTCTCTCCCTCTCTCTCTCCTCTTCCACCCACCCTCTCTCTCTCTCTCTCTCTCTCTCTCTCTCTCTCTCTCTCTCTCTCCTTCTCTCCTTCTCTCTCTTTCCTCATATATTTCATCTAATAAAGCTGTCTTCGAATGTTTCCCGCATACCATACGTTCTCTCTTTTTATTTCAAGTAGTTTCCACAACGGGCTAGCATTACCACCACCACCACCACCACCATCGCCAACCACCACCATCACACCACAACTATACCATTACTTTTACAAGCCGTCCTTCGGAAAAATTCGCGAAATAAAATGTTTCTCGAGAATGGATGACACACTGGAGGATGCTTATCGTAAAACGTTTATTCGATTTTCTTTTCTTCTTCTGTCGTAGACATCGGGGCTTGTTTCTATGAAGCACGTATATTATACGAATGTGAGTTCTTGGACGGTTCGATAATTAAAATCGATACTTGGGATTTTAATGTGCTTCTGCAGCAACAGCAACAGTAGCAACAACAAGAACAATGTACAACGGTAGCGGCATCAGTAATAACAGCTATCACGATTAAAAGTAGATAGCTTCCGATAAAAGGAAAAAAAATAAAAAAAGAAAAAAGGAAAGAAAGAAAAAAGCAAAACGATTTACGACTATCTTCAGTGGAGTATTGACCCGTGAAGTTAATTTTCTGAAGCAATCTCGGATCTATAATAACCAAGGGATAAATATGGCTGATCCAAAAGTTTCTATACAAGTGATTTTTTTTCAATTAATTGAGCCTTCGGTCTCTTTCCATGTTATCTTTTTTGTTTTCTTTTTTTTTTTCTATCTTTGTTTCATTTCGTTCTTTTCTTTTTCTTTTCCTTTTTTTTTTTTTTTTTTTTTTTTTATTTTACTTTATTTTATTTTCTTTTTTTCTTTTTTACGCGACTCACAATTACACACGGTTTTCTTAGCGCGTTTTATTCACACGCACGTATGCACGCACGCACGCACGCATGCACACACACACACACACATACACACACACACAAGTTTTACTTACTTTTTACATGGTCGCAAAAACTCATATTAATTAGTCCGCAGAAAAATGTCACGAAAGTCGCGTGTATTTTTTCAAAATTTTCTCTTTTTCTTTTTTTCCTTTTTTGTTTTCTTTTTTCTTTTCTTTTCTTTTCTTTTCTTTTTTCTTTCAATTTTCCTCAACACATAAATTTTTCTTTTTACTCGTTTATTAAATAAAATGTTTTTAGTGAATGCGATTTCTGTATTTTAAATTAAATTTTTTATAGTATCCACGTTAATTCAACACACGTTATATATATATATATATGTATATATACACACAAACATAGACGCATACACGCACATAGTTTTTGCAAATCAATTTTTACACGACTCTTTCATTTCTTTCCTGTTTCATTTTATTATTATTTTTTTTTTCTTTTTTTTCTTTTTTTTTTTTTTTTTTCTTTTTCCTTTTTTTTGCACGGATAGATACGCATCCACCGTGTAGAAAAGAGACCCAGGTGTACCCTTTCCCGTGTTTTCAAGCTGTGGCTTATAGTTTTGCGATTCGAACGAAAAAGAGAGAGAGAGAGAGAGAGAGAAAGAGAGAGAAAGAGAGGGTAAAGAGAAAAAGAAAGAAAAAAGAAGAAGAAAAATTAACCGAAGAGTTAAAGTTTGGAAAAAAGAAAATGTGTATAATTGATTGTCAAAATGGTCTAGGAACTTTTTAGACCGATCTAAGAACTTTTTCTAATGAGATCTAGAAAGTTTCAATTTTTTTTTCTTTTTGTCCTTTTTTTTTAAGAATAGTAAAAAAAGACCCTTCGATGAAAGGACAATGAATCGATTGATCATATATATATATATATATTTTTTTTTTGCGTTCATTCGATATAACAACGTAAACATTATCATCATGTTTATCACCCTTTAGTTAGGGTCGTAGAAATAGGTGGCGAGAAGAGAGGTGATGATGAAGGAGGAGAGAGGAGGAGGAGATGGTGGAGGAGATGGAGGAGGAGGAGGAGGAGGAGGAGGAGGACGAGTGGAGAAGTTGGAATTGATCGTTGAAACAGTATCGCCTGTAACTATTACATACTGTTCTGTTCGCGGAGTGTAACATGAACGAAATTAGTGCCTTTATCGGTGTATTTCGATGGCTACGACCCCGATGCATTTGGGATTATCTGCATTGGTATTATACATGTATACTGTAGTAGTGTAACATCGATGGAAATCAGATAGGTCTGTTGTTGAACTATTCCGCAGCGAACACATAGGGACACGGGTTCATTCGGCATCAATCAATTCGTTCACCAGGCAATAAGTTCACTGGCAATCACCACTTTGATCGATTATCCAATAAACAAACAGAAACAAAACTTCGGTAAACATGACAGGTTGTGTCCAATATCGCGGATCCCGCGAATTCTCCTTCTAAATATCTTATGGAAATAGAGATAGAATGGAAGTAAGGGGATATACAACCCTTGCTCGTCGACATCTGATACAATGATACGGATTGTCTTTCAATCCCTTTGAAGTTCATGCAACGTTACACTTGAACAAAATGATTTCGAATTCTTTAGATTTTTCTTTTTTTTTTTTTTTTATCCTTTTTCCGGTTTATTGTACTCGGTTTTTCGTTTTTTTTTTTTTTCGTTTGCATATGTGCGTTTCACTTTCTTTTCTTTTCTTTTCTTTTCTTTTTTTTTTCTTTTTTCTTTTTTATGAATTCCATCAGAGATAAAAAAAGAATTCGTTTCTGTCTTTTCTTGAGATCGACGTTGTTTATGAAAAAAAAAAAAAAATTTGAAGAACGAAAGAAAGAAAGATGAACGAGGATTTAAAGCGAGAATTTAAAAAAAAAAAAAAAGAGAAAAGGAAAGAAAAAGAAAGAAGAGGAAAGGGAAAAAATTCGAATCCAATCCCCGTTTCTTCCGAGATTAGATATCTGAATCTCGCATAACGCGATTTATATAATGTGGCATTTCACTGTGGTACGGAATATCCGCGTTATATACATGCGTCGGTTATAGAAAAGTGGTGGGGAAGAGGAGAAGACAGAAGAAATTCACCTATAATTTTATTTTATTTTCATATATATATATATATATATACACATACATACGAACATGGAAAAATCGCAAAACGATCATAATTTCTAGACATTTCCATAAAACGGTTCCGCGTTTTACTTTCGAAAAAAAGAAAGAGGGGAAGAAAGAAAATAAATTGGCAAGTATTTTTATAGTTGTTACGCGTTAAAAAATGTGTTTTTAACCGAGAAAATGATATTGTGGCGAGTAATAAGTAAAGGGTTAAAAAGAAAAATGTCTTCCAAGTTAAAAGGCAATATTGAGTCTACCTACGACCAGAGCAATCTTTCGTTTTTCGTTTCGAGTGTGCTTCGGAGGGGAAAAAAAGCGAGAGAGAGAAAGAGAGAGAGAGAGAGAGAGAGAGAGAGAGAGAGAGAGAGAGAGAGAGAGAGAGAGAGAGGATAGAAGGTTTTGGTCGGGTTAAGTGGGAATGAGAGAGGTGGGAAATGATGAAGGGAGGTAAGAGGGAGAGAGAAAGAGAGAGAGAAAGGAGAGGAAAAGCTCCGTATAGTTTGGAGGGGTTAAAAAAGCGGCCAGGCTCCTTTTCTCCTTGTTGTTTGTCATTAAAAAGTCCAATGGAACAATGCCGTAGCATAAAATTCGCTTGGCTAGCAGGATCGGTCGTTAAATATTTATGAGTAATACTCTGCTTCTTCTTCTTCTTCTTCTTCGTCTTCTTTTCTTTTCTTTTCTTTTTTTTCTTTTGCTTCTTTTTTCTTGTTCTTTTTTTTTTTTTTTTTTTTTTTTCTTTCTTTCTTTCTTTCTTTTCTTTCCTTTTTTTTCTCCGTCAAGCAGGACCAAAGCCAAAGTTTAAACACCTATCGCTTGGGTGGGTGAATGGGTGGGTGGATATTTGTCGTGTGTCACGACCGACACACCGTTTCTAGATACGACAAGTTAATTGGTTAAAAGAAAAATGACAAGTATAATAACTGTGACACAATGGATCTTTGTATGCGTTTAATGTTTCCTTTTTTAAACTTCTGACGTGTCTTTATTTTCTCTCGGCAATTTTCTTTCTTTCTTTTTTTTTTTCTCTCTTTGTATTTTCCGTTTTTCTTTTTCTTTGTAAAAAGAAAAGAATACGAATTTTTTTTAAATCGATCCATTTTAAACGTCGCAAAGTATATGTATCCGCTTATGTATAATATATATATATATATTAGATTGTGTAATGAACGTGAAATGTTATTTTGTTTTAATACTAATTACTTGTTCGTTTGTGTTACAATTAATTTCATATAGGAAATATAGATTTACAGATTTGATTAAAAAATGAATAATAATATTAATATAAAATGATATTCTTTATCAGTACGAATTACTTGTTGATTTATATGACAATTAACTTATAGTTTAT
>NC_140815.1:7810000-7815000 GCF_050613455.1 Vespa mandarinia | reverse complement strand
ATATATATATATGTGCCTGCGTATACGTAAGTGCGTATGTACGCGGATGTGTGTGTGTGTGTGTGTTTATGTGTATGTGCTGTAGGAGGGGGGTAGGAGTAGAGATAGCGAGTGGATGGGTATAAGTATATGCATATTGGTATGTATGCACATAGTATATCCGTATTTTGCGCTTTCATTTTCGTCGCTTGACAGGACATGTGATTCGCCTTTTGCTTCCTCTTTTACTCTGATTCTTTTTTTTTTCTCTTTTTCTTTTCTTTTGTTTTTTTACTTTTCTTTTTTTTTTCTTTTTTGTTTTTATTCTTTCCTATACGTACGTACATTTATGCAAAGTAAAAATATCATATCTTCGTGTACGCGTATTGACGAGAATATTATTTGGAAATGTTAATGGACCTCGTCGAAATTATTTCCTAATGTTTCTTTTCTTTCTTTTTATTAGTGGTTTTTTTTTTTTTTATTTAAGCTATTCCAAGAGGGAGAGAAGAAGAGAGAGAGAGAGAGAGAGAGGGAGGGAAAATGCACGATATCTGCTTACACGCGAGAAAAGTTTTGCGGGTAGGAGAGCCTCGTACGAAATGGAGCATGAAATAGTGTAAGAAGCGCACTCGATGAATCTATTTGAGCTTTTTCTCCTTTGCAAGAAAAAGCATGGAAGAGACGTGAGATCTTTAGACCGTTGTCATTCATAATTTTTTTTTTTAACTTTCGTCGAACTAAATTAATATATATATATATATATATATATATATATATATATATATATATATATATATATATATATGAATAAATGATAAAAAGAAAATCGTAAAATCAATTAAACACATTTTGGATCATAAATAAATATTATAATATTTAATCATAAGACTTCACGATAGAAATTATTTTTATGACGATTTATGAAAATCATTAAATATCGATACTTTTACAGTATACATATATCAACAAGATTTTATTTATTTACTGTATATAAAAAAGTTTTCATATATGTATATGTATATATATATATATAATTTATCAATCACACGTATTATGATCTATAGAAATTTAGAATTTTTTTTGTTGCCTTGATATAAGTACTCTAAGCTATCCTTTTTTTTAAGCTATAGCCAACCCCTCCTTACTCTTTACAACTATCCTTTTCCTATTACCCCCTCTCTCTTTTCTTTCCCCTCTTTATCTATCTCTTCTCTCTCTCTCTCCACCCCTTAACCTCTCTTCCTCTTTTTACTCCTCCCCTTCTCTCCATCTCTCTCTGTCTCTCTCTCCACCCCTTAACCTCTCCTCCTCTTTACTCCTCCCCTTCTTTCCATATCTCTCTCTCTCTCTCTCTCTCTCTCTCTCTCTGTCTCCATCCCTCCTCCTTTCTCTATACCTACCTCTCTCCCTCCCTCTCTCTCTCTCTCTCTCTCTCTCGCTACTTCCCTCCCTCCCTCTCTATATCTATCTCCCTCTGTTGTTTGGCGTTGCATGCTTTCGACTGTTCATTCGGAGTAATCCGGGTCTGACTGGACGAGAAATACACCGCCTCTTGAAAAGCGCAATGAATAACACCGTGCAGTTTCAGCTGGCTTCGCCCCGTTTAACATTCTGACCGGCCTGCTCTACGCTTCGGGGTCTATGACACTAATGAAAAAAAAAAGAGAGAGAGAGAGATGAAATGATAGAAGGAAAAGGAAAGAGAAAATAAAAGGGAGAAAGAGAGAGAAAGAGAGAAAGAGAGAGAAAGAGAGAGAGAGAGTGTCCCTCTGGTTGGCCAGCTGCGGCATCGCAACGTTGTATTGTAATGTATTGTAATTAAAACGGTCGTTGGTATATGTAACTAGCACGGCGTCGAAACGAAACGACTGAAAAATATGAATCCGATTTGAACTCACAAGCCTGAAAACAAACGGTATCTGTAAAGGACTCAACGAAGTATCAAAACCCTACGAAAAGCTCTAGTACTTTTACGCAACTTGTTTGTTATTTATCTATCTTTTTTACGATGCAATTTATATATATATATATATATATATATATATATATATATATATATATATATATATATATATATGTATGTGTGTGTAGTCGATGGTTAGGTTAATATTTATCTATATGTTTTTGTTTCGTTTATGCGTGTGGTTTTTTTTCATTTATTTATTTATTTACTCCTTGCTTTTTTCTCTCTCTATTTACTTCTTTTTTTTTTCTTTTTTTTTTTTTTTTTTATTTGCTTTGTCTCATTTTATTTTATTTTATTTTATTTTATTTTATTTTATTTTATTTTATTTTATTTTATTTTATTTTTATCTTTCTACTTGTATCGTATTTGCATATCTCTAACTTTCACGTTACTACGTTCCTTTTCCAATGGGAATATTTGATTAGGTATGATATTTTGTTTTCTTTCATTTTATTATTGTTATTATTATTCTTTTTTTTTTGTTTTTAACTTATTTGTCTTTCTTTTTCTTTTTATAGTACATTATTGTTTATAACATATTGTATACTCTCGTATATATAAATGATAGGAATGAATGAAAAGATCTATCCCATTTTAAAAGAGTCTTTCTATTTTTTTTATCGGGAGTCTATGTGGGAGAACTCGTTATCGATTATCGTTTCACTGATTTTCCTTTTCTTTCTATCTTCCTTTCTTTTTTTCTTTCTTTATTTTTCGAAAACTAATTATTCGGGAACTAATTAGACGTTACGATACGAGATACGAAAGCATTTTAATCACGTAACTCATTTGACGATTGTTAAACTTGCGGTAGACAAAGATTAATGGAAATTCAATGTATGTATATATATATATATATATATATATATATATATATATATATGATTCGAATTTGAAATAAAAAAATCATTGATTTATATCATTGAACAAATTGCATATGTTATATTTATTTATTTATTTATTTATTTATTTATTTATTATTATTAGTTTTTCTTGTTTAAATAAATAATGAATATATAAATAAATTCTGAAAATATAATTTAAGAAGAGATTTCGTTATATCAAAGTTCAATCCTGAATTTTAACATTAAATTTGTATCGTTACGAACGTTCAAAAATGCGAAGTTCGTAACGATGGACAATAACCATGCAATTTGTACGATGCATCAAAATGCATACGAGCTTGTTAAATTTATATATACATATATATATATATATATATATATATATATATATATTTGTTTGAATTGCATCGATTTTTAACAAAAATTACATTTGTAATCCGTAGTGCCCCGTCACATCTGTATAATTATTATACTACATTAAAAGAGAAGAGGGGGTTGACTAATAGATTGTTGAGGGATGAAGGACGAAGGGACTAGACTGGGATCTATAATGAATGAATATCAATGTAAATATCGATCGATTTATTTTTCTCTATGATTAATAATCTCGATAAGTTTCGAAAAACTATCTCATTAAATTAGTTATTGATAACTTATATATTTATATATATATATATATGCGTGTATGTATATATAGCATTAGATAGTTTTTAGTTCGTTTAATAATATTCATGAAAGTCTTCTTGGGTGCATGGTAAACGTCATTTTTATCGCGGTGATCGTTTAATCTCGAACGATATACATAATTTTATGCAAAGATAGTCGGTCCGCGTGCCGGCACATAATTCGTTCAGATAAATAACTTTGTTCGTTTAACGTTAAAAACTTTAGTCGGAAAGTTATATCTCGTAGGTTATTGCTTATGGAAAAGAGTCGAAAGAAGAAGATGGGAAGAAGAAGATGGGAAAAAGTCCCCGCCAAAAAAAAAAAAAAAAAAAAAAAAAAATAGGAAAGGAAAAAAATGTAAAGAAAAAAACAAAAAGGAAGTAGAAAAAACAAAACAGAAAAGAAGAAATATTAAGTAACAAAAACGAGAGTAAATAAAGTGAATACGTCCGAGAACTTTTCGAGAATCACTTTTTTTTTTTTTTTTTTTTTTTTTTTTTTTTTTTTTGACACCAGCGAAATTCGAAAGGTCTGGAGAGGGAGAAAGCAATAATAATAATAAAAAAAAAAAATAGAAAGGAATGAAGAAAGAAAATAGAAGTGAAAAAAATAATGGACGAAAGGATATTCGTTCTTTCTTCCGGAGATTTTTTTTTTTTTTTCTTTTTTTACTTTTCTTTTTTATTTTTTTATTTTTTTACTTTTTTTACAGATAATCACTTGGAATACTTAGAAACATATTCGCGTGATAAGCCTTTGTGTATTATATTTTTTCGAAATAATATTTTAATAGGATTGGAAAAAAAATAAATTGCATTTGAAGAATATTTGAAGGGAGGGAGGAACAGGACAGTAGTGTGACGTTATTAGTATATATTTTATTAAGAGGAAAAAAGAAAAGGCAAGGAAAAAAATATTTATACGCTGTACGATGTATTTTTGTCCTTTTCTTTTTTTTTTTATTCGACTCATTCACGTCACGTTTACGATGTCCCTTTTTTCCCCATTTATTTATTGGTATAGATTATAATTGAAAATAAAATAATAAATAAATAAATAAATAAATAAATAAATAAATAATGAAATCGTATAAATTATTATACTTTTTTTACCTTTTTCTTTTTTCATTCGAATTATTTACACTACGTTTACGAGATATCCCTTTATATTTAAAGGGAACAGCTGAGTGCAAAGGATTAAATAATAATCGGTCGTGCTCGTTCGATACGATGTGAATCGAAGCTATATAACGAGTTCGATAATGAACAAAGGAGGAGGGAAAAGGAATAAAAAAAAAAAGAGAGAGAGAGAGAGAGAGGGAGAAAAGAAGAAAAAATTCAGAGAGAAAGCTTTGAAATCAATTAAATCAGATTATTTAATCGATATTATGAACAAAGATAGGGATAAATAGAGAAACACAGAGAGAAAGAGAAAGAAAGAGAGAAAGAGAGAGAGAGAGAGAGAGAGAGAGAGAGAGAGAGAGAGAGAGAGAGAGAGAAAGTTATTCATTAAGAGTAATTATAAAAGTGGAGGAATTTTTT
>NC_140815.1:7805000-7807500 GCF_050613455.1 Vespa mandarinia | reverse complement strand
ATAATACCTCCTTTTCTCTTTCTCTCTCTCTCTTTCTCTCTCTCTCTCTCTCTCTCTCTCTCTCTCTCTCTCTCTCTCTCTCTCTCTCTCTCTCTCTGTCTGAGACAATAATATGACGATATAAGGATCCCGATTTTAAAGGGACTATTTAAAGGACATAAGAATAATCTACGAATCTATTATACCTTCTCTAAAGTTCATTAAATTGTATAATAAATTGTGTGTTTTGTCTCTTCAAGTCGCTAATAAATATTACTACAGAACGGTTTGTGATTGGTACAGTGCAATATAAAGGAAGAAACAAAAAAAACAATGAAAACATAAACATACATAAAATCTTGTCTAATAAACTTATATATGCATGTATTATACATAGCTACATTCGTAGGCTCATACGTTTGAAGTACGGATAACGAAACGATTGTGCGTTAAAAAGAAATAAAAATAAAAAAATAAATAAATAAAAATGAATAGTATATTAAAGACATGATCTATCTTTAGATTGATGAAATTATCGGATAGGATTGAAAGATAAATAATAATCTTTTGAGTAAGATCTCGTAATAAAATCAATTCGCTTAATGTGAAAACTTTAAGAGAAAATTTATGAAATGTCGTCGTCGTCGTCGTGCGCACGAGTCTTCGACGTTTTAGAAATGATCGATTTTTACGATCACGCTAGTTTGCGCTCGCCTATCGTCGATCGCAAATACATAAATCTTTGCCTCTTACATCGAGAAAGTATTATTTACAAATGGCATGCGATATATAAACGTACGTTAACGTTAATAAAATAATTTTATTAAATAAAATTGTTTAAATTATATCGTAAAAGTAAATGTTAATTTTTAGTTCAATCATAATAAATGTTTTTTATTTTTTTATTTATTTATTTTTTTTTTCTTTCTTTTTTTTTTTTTTTTTTTTTTTTTAATTTGTATAAACTACAAGAATATTTTGACTTGATTCTTATATTTTAATATTCTTATATTATATACGACGATCGAATATTTGTTCGATTAACTATTTTCTATTATTTCTAATTCCTATTAATATCGTAGAGCGTTACGATCTAATTCCATTCAATTGTAGGAAATATAGAATGTTATAAGATAATCAACGAAAACGATAACTACGTTTGTACATCGTCAATAATAAAATCATTTACCTTAGGTCGATAAAGTAGAAAAACTCCGGTATCTAGGAAATCTTTGATTATTTTTCATCGTTGATAATACAGATTTCTACGTTAACAAAATCATTGAATCAATGTAATAAAGAATCTTAATATAAAACGATTGCAACAGAATTTAACGATAACAATTATTATTTAAAGAAATAACGAACGAAAGGAATGATAACGATTGAATTGAACAACATTACGATGAATAACGTAATATTAAATTTAAATTGGATGAAAATTAAAGAAGAAGAAAAAAAAATTAACTGGTTATATAGAAGCTCCTTTCTCAAACCTTTAAAGATAAATATATCCATGATCCTAAACGCAACCAAACAGGTTTTCTTTTCTTTTCTTTTTTATTTCTCTTCATTTATTTTTTTCTACTCATATAAAATAGCGAGTTTAAAAAAAAAAAAAGGAAAGAACGAAAGAGAGAAAGAGAAAGAGAGAAGATGAAAAAGAGGAAGATTCTATCGTCCATTGAGCCAACATTCATGGACCCTATAGCCATGATGTACGTAAGTTCATACGTACTGTACGATCGATTACGTCCCTTCCTATAGACGAATAACGAACACGTAGAAGCTAAGGACATAGACAGAAGGAGGAGGAGGAGGAGGTGGTGGAGGAGGTGGAGGAGGAGGAGGAGGAGGAAGTGGTAGTGATGGTGAAGTAGGTGGAGGAGGAGATTGACGAAGTTTTCGGAGTCGGCGCAATGAGAGAGAATACCCTTTTGAAGCGCCCTCCATCGTTTTACCTATGGACATTATTGCAGTGTCTACGTGTGGACCCTCCTCTGAACAGTAAAATTCTCCGAAAAAAAATTTTTTTTTTTTTATAGAAAATCCGAGGGTTATAATCGTGTAACGATTCATTTTTTTGTGACTCATTTTCATTACTTTTAATTTAATTCGTATTCTTTCTCTCTCCCTCTCTCTGTCTCTCTCTCTCTCTCTCTCTCTCTTTCTTTCTCTTTCTCTCTCTCTTGCTCTCTTTATCTCTTTCTGTCTATTTCTCTCGAATTTATTTATAATATACAAATAATAAAAGTCACGATCAAGAACGAAGCTTCGTCTATTACATAAGGATCATTCAGTGATACGAAAAAGGTAAGGACTTCGATCATTTTATTATTTTTCTTTTCGTTCTACGCTTCGACGTACACTCGTATTATATTTCTATAGATTGCATATATTTTGTATATGGGGTTGAGACAATGGCAGCGAGGGTGAAGTGGGAGGCAGTGGATAAGGAAAAAAAAAATTGCTGAAGTTTCCCTAGATGATTTTAAATAATTGATTCAAGTAACCAACGATT
>NC_140815.1:7595000-7802500 GCF_050613455.1 Vespa mandarinia | reverse complement strand
TGTATACGATGTAACATCTGTGACGTTTATGATCAACGTGATTGTTCATTTGATAATATAAGGATTCTTTTAAGTTGTTAAATATTCAACCAAAGAGAAATCTCAGTTAATCTCAATAATTGACATTGTACGTTGAATGTTACGTGAACGTCATGAGTGAATCGTCTATGTAGGGGGTCGGAGTAAATATAAGTATGATAATAAAACGAGCAATGAGAGAGATCTATTTATCACGTTGACAAATGTTTACAATTATATTTACAAGTTGAGAAATTGCATAACGTGCAATCCTAGGAATATCTTCGAATATATTTATTAGACCAATTGTTAATTAATCCTTTCATCGTTCATTGTTATTAAATCAATTAATTCGTCATATCATATTATTATGATTTCTATCGTTCCAAACGATGATAACTTTATTAATTCATTTTATATATATATAAACTTATAAGAGAGAGAGAGTGAGAGAGAGAGAGAGAGAGAGAGAGAGAGAGAGAGAGAGCGGAAGGGGAAGGAGATAAAGATAATAGTAATTTTTTGTGTTCTATATATAAAAGTAAAAAGAAAAAAAAACGATAAACAATCATTTTAATCCAATGATTCATTCTTCATTAATAGATTCATTTATGTTTCTGCGATAAATTCATATTAAGATTTATCGCATTTCCACTTGACAAAAATAATAATTACAATTCATGTAATTGGTACTGCAAATGGTGGGTTAAAAGGAAAAAAAAAAAAAAAAAAAGAAAGAAAGGAAAGTAGATAAACGATCGGCGTATACAATCGTAACTTTCATTTCTTCGCAAATTTTGCATTATCTCGTAATTTACGTATATAATAACGCGTAAAATGTAATTACGTTATCGTTCTTATGTGATAATTTTATTGCGTGTTAGAAAATAAATAAATAAATAGATAAAAGTGGAGGATTATTAAAAAAAAAAATAAAATAAAATAAAACAAAATAAGAAAGATTATTGATATACGGAGTTTTATGAAATAATTTAATATATATTTTGCATTTTGTATTTACGCATTGTTCTCCATAGGATTTATTTGAAATTAAAGGTTAAAGATTATCGATGATTATGATCAATGAAGGAAAAAAAATATAACATTGAGAAATACAATGATATAGTTCTACAAAAGCATTATACTTATATCATCGACCACTGTACATGTAAATATATACAGTATTTTAAATGTTCAGCACTTACGGTAAGAGCTTGAATTACTGTCTCTCTCTCTTTCTCCACCCCACCCTTCTCTTTCTTTGGTGTCAAAGGTCATTACACTCGTATAAAACGAACCGTGCTGTGGTAGTCACGTATGATACTTTGCGAGCTACTTCGAGATTTTGTTGCAATGCGGCGAAACTGCGGTATATTCGTTTACATTTATGAAACATTTATTATACCTTTATCCGCTTATCCGTGTCCTTGTTTGTTTATGTATGTATGTATGTATGTATGTATGTATGTATGTATGTATGTGTATACACGAGTTTGTTCATGCTATTAGAAGATTTATACGATGAATTTCAAGGAAAAAGAAAAAAAAAAAGAAGAAAAAAAGAAAGAAAAAAAAAGAAAGTAATCGAAAAATTTTATTATAAGCTTATTATAATTTTAAATTCATTAAATTTTTGGATTTACAGAAGGTACGATATTTTTCTTTTTTCTTTTTTTTTTTTTCTTTTTTCTTTTTTCTTTTTTTTTTGTTTTAGCTTCTGTTTATCCATTTATTTGAAAATATTATTCTTTAAAGTATATTGTTATTATTATTATTATTATTATTATTGTTATTGTTATTGTTATTGTTATTAATATTATCATTATTATCATCATTATTACTGTGTAATAGGTACACGTGTGTTTATTTTTCACGTTCGTTTAACAGAGAAATAAAAAAGAATTAATTTAGAATTTGTCGCGTAAATGTCGTCATCGAACTAAATTGTACGTCGCACGGTTCGTCCGTAAATATTTACATCTTCTCGCTTTAGTATCTACACACAATGTACAATATTTTCTTCGCTTACTATTGCCATATTGCAAGGATACATAAATATACATGAATACATATGAATACATAGATGTATAAATTTAATATCATTAAATTATAAACGAATAACAAATCTCGACAATTAAGTATTAAATCATCAAATCTTTTCTTCTTCTTTCTTTCTTTTTTTTTTTCTTTTTTCTTTCCTTTTCCTTTTTTTTTCTTTTTTTTTTTTTTTATTTTATTTTTTATTTTTTATTTTTCTACGAATACTTTTGATTATTTACACGAATTTAAAATAGTATACATTCAATGTTTTTCCCACGTTTAATATATAATTATCACGTAATACGTAGAAAACTAGAAAATTATTTTCAAGATGTATATACGTCAATTGACAATTCTTTATATTATATTCATCATTGTTTGGCTCTATCATCGATCATCGATGATCATATTCATCGGTGAAAAATGAAATGAGTGCGTTGCGTATTCGAGATAATTAATAAAACGGATTAAAAAAGCATTATAATCGTATGTTAATAATAAATCAGGTGACTTTTATATATCGTAATGTCATTTTTTACTTTCTTATCATAAAAGGAATATTGTTTATCATATAATAAGTCTTTTTATAGAATATTATTTAATATCGTTTTTATATTTCAACTTTTATATTTTAATTTTATTCACAAATGTAAAAATTCACAGTTCTTAAATGATAATTAAATGAAGTATTTTTTAATCGATGAATTAAAACACGTTTCTTTTCTTTTTTTTTTTTTTTTTTTTTTTTTTTTCGAACGTCAAATTCGAAAAAGAAAATACACGTGCACACACACACACACACATATATATATATTTATACAATTTTTTATAACATTAAATTATGTACGAATCATGAATGAATATGGATAAAGTATGAGACAAAAAATTGCTTCTTTTTAGATGGTATTAAAAATTAATAACTATTTTTTCATGATCATTTAGATTAAATGATTTTTCTTATCAGACTTCGAATTGCAAGTCTAAAAGAAATCCGTTCACCCTATAGAATAGAATTATGACTCAGAGGCAAAATCAAAGTTGAAGGACAAGACTACGTTTAACATGCCTTTTCCTTTTAACGTGGTCGAGCGATCAGCTGATCGCTACGAATGTGTCATTGAACCAGTGACAACGGTACACTCGTAGAGAATCGTTCATTTATACGAAAATTTCAATAGAAATTTCGAAAATACGATGTATTATATTTTCTTTTTCTTTTTTTTTATTTATTTTTTTCTTTTTTATTTTTTTTTTAACTTTGAAACAAATACATAAATAAATAAATGCAATGTATAATTGTACGTAGTAGCATATGAATGCAATGAAATGATTGTATATCAAAATTAATAGGAAGAGAAAAGGGAGAGAGTGAGATAGATAGTGTGACAAATGTTAAACGAAAACATTCTTATCTTTGATTGAAAACATTTTTCGAATGAAAAATTATATGTTTGATTTTTGACAAATCAAATTCGTCAGTATGAATTAACATTATAGATAAAAAAAAAAAAAAAAAAAAAAAAAAAAAAAAAAAAAAAAAGAAGAAAGAAATAAAATGTTTTTTTTTTCTTACTCTGACATAAATAATCATTTATCTATCGTCGAAGAAAAAAATAAAGAGAAACCATAGGAAGTAAATTATTATTCAAAGACAAAAGATAAATGAATGAATTAATTAATAATTATAATATATATATATATATATATATTCAATATTTCCAATCGCTGAATATAATCGTACTAGGCAAGTTTAAATGAAATATCGAAAATGAATAATCGATAATGTGTTATCATCGATCACTTCTTGTTATCGTTTATACGATAGATCCAATAGATAAATTGATGAACATAGTGCGTTACCTTATGTTATTTTGTTATTCTAGTATCATGGTAATGTTCCATGATATTTATTTATTTTCTTTCTGTTCTTTGTTTTCTTTTTTTCTTTCTTTTTATTTTTTCTTTTTTTTTTTTTTTTTTTTTTTTTTTTTTTTTCTTTTTTTTCCACTACTTGTTATGAAACACTTGACAGAGATCTTTCACTACTACGATGAACGTAATGATACGTATTATCATTATCATTCGATTTAATTATTATTATTATTATCATTATTATTGTTGTTGTTATTGTCATTGTAATTGTAATTGTTTTCTTAGCGCATATATAATAAATACTAATCGTCTTTACATTGAATATTTTTTTTCATATCAACTATACATTAACGCGCAAATGAAATGAAGGAAAAAAAAGCCGGAAAAAACGTGAGTAAACAAATTAGAAGGAAAAAAATAAAAAAGAATAAGAAAAACAAAGGAAAAAGAAAAGAAAGTCTCATTGTTTTTTCGTGCTTAAATTTGTTAACAGTCTGGAGTTTGTGAATTAATCCCCCGGTAGTTATGTCTACGGTGTGTGCGTGTATATATATATATATACATATATATATATATATATATATATATATATATGTGTATATATATAAAATTCAACACCACATAACACGTGCTTCGAAATAAAACGATTTTTTTATCCTTGGATACAAAACTTCTTATACGTATATTTGTGCGTAAACGCATATAATCACCTGTATACATATGTGTGTGTGTGTGTGTGTGTGTGTGTGTGTGTACATATACATATGATATACGTATATACATACATATATATGTACATACATAAATAAGAGATACTCCGTATAAACACGTGCAATTGTGAAACAGTTCACGAGTTGGCATCGTGAAAAGTGAATGTCACCTTTTGAGAACGACTTCTTCTCTGGTTTTGTCCCTAACGGGAATCGATTCATATTATTTTTTATATGTATGTATATATATAAACATTTATATATATATATATATATATATATGTATATATATATATATATATATATATATATATATATAGGGTGAGCTATAATTTCCTTGGTGAGTCCAAAAATGATTTAAAAAAAATAAAAACAAATTACCTTAGGTCCTTTATGAAATTTACATTACGGAGCTTAAAAAATAAAAAAAAAACGCAAACACACGTTTCTTATTCGTGTACGAATAATTATTTCTCTTCAATTGGGGTCTGGGAAGAGAGGATATTGAGGTGTGACGGGTGAAAAAAGAAGTAATATGAAGATGATAGGTAAAATTGAGAAAAAATGTATTATTAATAATTATACGTTTACAATGTTTACGATATATCGTATTTAAAGATTAATTCCAATGATAATGAAATATTATTGATCGATTATTTTTCATTCCAACGTATTTCTTACGATTATATTTATAAACGTTGAGAAATATATTTTTTAAGGTGTTTTTATTATTGTTACTTTTTTTTTTGTTTTGTTTTGTTTCGTGAAGAAGCAGATCTATTTTTTTAAAGCATCCCGAAACTTTTAGAACACTCTGTACATATATGTATATATATATATATATAACCAAATGTCGTTGACATCTCTTGGTATTATTTTTCATTTGTTCCTATAGTATCTAAGTATTTATAGAAACATATCCGTTGTTTAATAGTCTTCCACAAGCAAATATAATCGTATATAATTCATACTGATCAATATAATGATAATTTTGACTCGTCTCGAAATGAATTTCATTATCATATTCAAGATTTATTTCTTTCGTCATCTTCTTTTTATCCAACGTAAGAATTATCTTTAAAATATTCAATCGATACACTCGTATATATATATATTTATATATATATATATATATATATATATATATATATATATATGAACTATTTATATATTAGATTTGTTTTCTCGAGTATAATAACGATTAATATAACAAGACTTTAATATTCTCATATCAACAAGAGATTTACTTATTTACTAACTTGGCCTTTCTAGAAATTCTCATAGAGATAACGGTATGTAGTTAAAATCGATAAGGATAACAAATTAGCTATATATATGTAATATATATATATATATTACAATAACGAAGTGATTATTAATTGTGCTCTTTTTTTATTTTTTCATTGTTTTTATTTTTTTTGGGAGAAGAAGAAAATCATTAAAAATTCATTCATATTTATTTTACAAAGTTCCTAGATGTAGGTTTTAATAAATGATGAATGAATAAATAATGAAATTAATCCAGAGTCATGCGAAAGAATAATTGATTTTTGAATATCATTCGGGAACTTTTAGTACACCCTATAAATACATATCCGTCGGACGACAAAGAGACAATGAAAAAAAATTTTTTTTTTTTCGTATATGCAATTTTGAAATTCTTCGATGGAAATATTTTCACCTGATCACTGCAATAATAATAATAATTATTATTATTATTGATTAATGTGACCGAAATTTTTTATGTATATATATACATATATATAAAAAAAATGATTATTAATCATATTCGCCCTTCGTAACAATTATATCGATTTTACTTTCTATTTATTATTATTATTATTATTATTATTATTATTAATATATTCGATTTATTATAATAATATTTGTTTTGTATCTATTAAAATGTATACTCATACACAATTCTATTTAGAATTAAAAATTTTTAAAAATTTAAAAACTCCAAAGGAAGGAAATACTTCCCTTAGTGGTTATCACAATTTTATCATTTATTGTTACAACGAACGACAATGATATTTGATATTCCGAATATTCTCATTTTCGAAGAGAAAGGCATAATTTTAATATTCGCTAAGAAAAGTTTTTAATTATATATATTTATCGAATTATCGATCTATTTGAAAAAATTCACATATTTTTTTTTTTTTTTTTATGTTCTAAGAAAATAGGGAAACAATATGGAAACAGGTAAAGAATTTGATTATCAGGAATAGAAATTATTATATAGAATCATAATCAAATAATATACCGATTAGTTTGTTTTTCACAAAGTTATAATGATTAATGATAATTAGAAAATAAATAATAATTGTAATAATTACTATTTGGATGGGTTGGTTGTTTGAAGAATTTTCCAAAAAAACAAAAAAAAATAAAAAAAAAAAAGGAAAAAGAAAAGGAAAAGAATATCGAAAAAATTTTGTAAGTCTATGTGTATACATACACACACACACACACACACACACACACACAGATTTAGACAGAACACATGTAGAATAGAGTTAAAATTTCTCCGTTCTGTGAACAACAGCTGTTCCAGAAGTAGCTAAAACGAAACATTGAACTTTGCCGAATTCGCTTTTGCCGAATTCGGTTAAAAGAGAACAAAAGACATGAAAGAAATAAACAAAGAACGAATCATTATTTATAAATACATTGATAATCTATCAATTTTTATCAACGTTTCTTGGATATATATTTGTTTTGTCATTAAATTGTTTAGATAAATGATATCACATAAGAAGAACTTCTATGAACTCGTAGAAAAAGAAAAAAAAAAAAAAAAAAAAAGAAAAAACAGAAAAGAAAAAATAAAGATGCATCATTTCTTACGCATGTCCAATAGTAGTTACTCGAACAAATTTCTAAACTCACGTAGGACTTAGAAAGAGCTACAAAAAAAAAAAAAAAAAAAAAAAAAGAAAGGAAAAGAAAAGAAGTCATTTTTTTTTTCTTCTTTTTAATCACAAAACTTCTGTGTGTTTTTTAAGTCACAAAATTTTTCTTGAGCTGAACAAAAAAATGAAAAAAAAAGAACAAAGAAATCTCATATATATATATATATATATATATATATATATATATATATCGTAATGGAATTTTTGAACTGCAAGAAAAAAAAGAAATTCTTTTATTTCCTGTACTCGTGTCAGGAGGAATTAATTAATGAATTATTCCATATTGGACGATAGATCGAAAGAAATGGAAAAAGGAAGGAATAAGATAAAATAAAATAAAATAAAAAAAGAAGATGTATAAATGTAATTTAAAATATAAAATCAGATTTTGTAAAAGGGTGTAGTAATGTGTTGTATAGCCTCTCACTCTCTCACTCTCTCTTTCTCTCTTTCTCACACACACACACGAGGCATTATACTCGAAATAGGCGAGAACGGTGCGCTCTAACGTAAGATCTAGTCGGACGAACACGCGGATGCCTGCTGATGTACACGTGATTCAAGCGTGCTATGGTATCGACCGCCTTCCCCCATCTCTTTACCCTGGGCAATCTGCATTTGTGTGCGCGAGCGAACGAACGCGCGCACGCGCGCGCGCGCGCGTACACCGTATCGAACCAAACGCGCATATAACAAAGAAACCTTCTCGCAAGATTTCCAACAAACGGAGTTTACATACTTCCTTCCTTTTCTCTCTTTCTTTCTTTTTATCTTTTTCTCATGTCCTTTTTCTTTTCGTTTTTATTTTTATTTTGTTCTTTTCTTTATCTTCATATATGTATATATATATATATATATATATCTCGTTTTTTTTCAAAGTCCAAAAAATTATGTCCTCTTGATTCGTTCAAATAATTATTTTTACTTTTGTCACTATATAATACGATCGCAATATTAATGACTATTGGTTTTTCTATTCTTTGCTCAAGTTTCTTTTTCTTTCTTTTCTTTCTTCTCTCTCTCTCTCTCTCTCTCTCTCTCTCTCTCTCTCTCTTTCTCTCTTTTCTTTTCTTTTCTTTTTTTCTCTATTTAATCATCGTTAATCCCACGTTACTATGATACGTCTATATTGTTTATTTAAATCTTTGCTTGATTTATTTTTCTTTGTTACTTTCTTTTTTTTTCCGAGTGAGTAGAAAGAACAAAATGAATTATTAATTCATTGAATCCATATTACGGATATAGGTTTCGATTTTTTTATTATTATTATTATTATCATTATTATTTGGGGAAAATAAAATGAATTCTGTTGTTTTTTTCTTTCTTTCTTTCTTTCTTTCTTTTACTTTGACAAATGTATTCACATATCTATTTCTTGATTTCGGAATAAAATTCCTGCATTTTTATATTCTTTTCTTTTCTTTCTTTTTTTTTTTTCTTTTTTATATCGACATCCTTTCATCCATCAAGTCGAAATTACCAATTAGATTTCGTTTTTTTTTTCGTTAGGTAATGTAAAAGGACAAAATTATTTTTCTCTCCATTTATTTCGTTTGAATTAATATCCGAGAATATTTTTCAAACGACGATAAATATAATACCTCGATGAATATTTAAACGTATAAACGTACAATGATGATTAACATTTATACGGTTATTATATTATTATAACAATTTATCGATTAACAAATTGTTCTTTTTCGATTAGAAGTTGAAATAAAACGGGAATTAAAAAGGGAAATAAAAAATGATTAGAGAAAAAGTCTCTCGATGCGAAGATTGCTCTTTCTCTTTCTTCTTCATCTTCATCTTCTTCTTCTACTTCTTTTTTTCTTTTTTTCTTTTTTTCTGCATACTAAACGTAAGCTATTTTTATCATATGCGTATATTTCCCTTGATTCACTGGAATTCAATGGAAACACGAAAAGGCTATGGGCTAAAGATTTTTCTTTCGAATTTAGATTACATTTTAGATATTTTTTGTTCTCGAACGAAATAAAAAAAAAAAAAAAAGAAAAGAAACAGAAAAAATTAGGTCAACTTAATGCCATCGATGATATAGACGTTATTCCAACGTGATTGTCGATTGAAATTTAAATGTTACGTTTTGTTTTCTTTTCTTTTCTTAATTTTTCTCTTTGTTCCCTCCCCCCCCCCCTTCCCCATTTCTATGTATTAATAATAATTGGCTTGAAATTTCAACCGATCGTTTATCATTTTCGTATATGTACGTCATTATTTGGCCTTCATGACGTATCGGAAAATACTTTGATAACGTGAGATAATTAAGACGAAGACAATTTTTAAAAGCATTTGTAAACGTCAATAAATTTCAATAATATCTGCTTGTATGAAAAAAATCACCCGCAACACGCACACATATACACGCATGCGCACATACATTTCGTGTGTCATTCGAATGAAACACATTATCTAGGTATTCCCACGTTGCAAATGGATTTGCAATCTACTGTAATAACACGCGTACGTATTTCTCATCGTGTTTTATAATAATTACAAAATTGATCGAAGTATCATAATTTTTTCGAAGAACTTTAATATCCTATATCCTTAAGTTCAATAACAATCAATGACATAAAAAGAAATTTCCAAAATTGAAAAAGACGTGACGTAAATGCATATTGCACATTGGAATATTATTTGAAACGGATTTATGACGGTATATAGGATAAATATTAAACGTTAATTTGTATATCCTTAAAATTAATAAGTGTCGATGAAAAAAATAGAAAAAACAAAAACAAAAAAAAAAAAAGAAAGAAAAAGAAAATGAAAAATTTGCAAAAATTAAAAAATATGCAATGGTATGCATTGATAGAATTAGAAAAATTATTTGAAACGAATTACATTGATTGACGATAAATAAATAAAATTAAAAATAAATGAGGCCATTAAAAGTGATTCGAAACGAATTAAAATGATAACACTTCGATATTTTCAAAGATAAGGTATTGATCATACAAATTTCATCGTTGATTTATTTTTAAGACTGCCGCATTCGTAGATATATGTATGTATGTGCGTACGTGCGCGTGTGTGTATGTGTGTATTGATTCTGAATCATTTTAGAGAGTGAAGGAATAGTTTATCATGCATTAGATACGTGAAGTTTCCAATTCGAATCGTGATTATCAGTAACACCTTACGATATATATATATATATATAAATGATTCAAAGTCGAGTAATCGCTTAAAAACAACCGTCTATCATAGCTTAAAAAAATAAATATAAAAGAGAGCCCATTTCGTTCAATCACGTGATTGAACCAAATTTATCGTCAAATAGATTCCATTCAAAGGTGTATCATTTTCAATAATAATAATAATGATAATAATAATAATAATAAAATTGCAAATGGAAGAAGAAAAAAATAGAAGAAAGATAATTCAGAGATCATTGTATCACCGTTCGATACCCAACGTCCTTGTATAATGTAACTTACAAGTAATGATCTATCGATCCTTTGAAACTACTCGATGATTATTATCATTGGTGATATAATATTTTTATTAAATCTCTTATCGAATACATATGATATTATCAAAGATTCTGCGAATATGAAAGATAATCTTGATTGTTGAATCCCTTCCTCCCTTTCTCTCTCTCTCTCTCTCTCTTTCTCTTTCTCTTTCTCACTCTCTCTCTCTCTCTCTTTGTTTTTCTCTCTCTTTATAATGTTAAACTCTTTTACATGGAATAATAACACGTAGTAAGAAGAGTATATAACTCGGATGGCACAAAAGAATGAGCAGTCAACAACAGCGCACCTGTTATGTTCAGTTTTTAACGAGGTCAAACAACGATTAAACGATGATCGAATAGGCACATCCAACAAAGCTCTCTCTATTCTTAACTTACGTAATGTGTACAACATTGTTTTCATAGCGTTCGGACTCTCGATTATCATTGAAACTTCATTGCTTTGAGAAACTAGTGAACGTATGTAACTAATTAAGAACAACCTCCTCAACCGTCTCTCTCTCTCTCTCTCTCTCTCTCTCTCTCTCTTTATCTTTCTCTTTTTATTCTTTCTTTTTCCTATACAGGTAACAAGGACGCGAGTAACACGATGTACGAGTTAAACGTGATGTTTTCTTCATTGCCGCGATAGGTTGAGCTTTTTTCTTTTTTTTTCTTCTTTTCTTTTCTTTTATTTTCTTTAATCGTACGAAGGTTGCAAAAGGAGTCGAAGCGAGACTGCTAATGGACGACGCGTGTACAAGTCGTGATCGACTCCCTAGTACACACGTGTGTTTCTTTATATACTGATTCATAATTCGTTCTTTGAAATTTCGTCGTGAAATTTATTATGCGTATGTGTATATATAGACGTAATACGATTCATATGTGCGCGTATTCACGTTCATATAAGTAACAGGAAAGGAGCGTGGGAGTGGGGGACGGGGAAGATGGAGTTGGCACTAAACTACCCACTTACATGTGTTATCTTTTTTTACAGACTAATCTTTTTTTTTTTTTTTTTTTTTTTTCACAAATCGTAAAAGGAATTACGAACCGTTTAAAAAAAAAAAAAAAAGAAAAAAACGGAGTAATTCTCTTTTTAAATTCATCTAGCAACTTTTTTTTTTTTGCTTTTGTTTCGATTTATATGACATATCTACTTTGTATCTATATACTTATATGTATTCTTATATATATTCATTTATAATAAATTTATAATGAAAATTTTGATAGATATACGACGATGGAGAATTAGATAAAACGATGGCAAATGAAATAAAGATTAATACGATCGATTAGAAAAAAGATATTGGGAATATATATATATATATATATATATATATATATATATATATATATAAATTTTTTTTCTTTTTTAAATACAGCGTTAAATCGCTTAAATTGTCATTAAGATATTACTCGATTAGATGCATTCATATATTTTTTCTTTTTTTCTTTTTTCATTTTCTTTTCTTTTTTTACTTTCCTTGCAATTTCTCAAAATTAATAAATAATTATAACCGATAAGCGTGATGCCCATAATAAGAAGGAAGTGGCTTCGGTGTGTATTCAAAACAAACGATCAATCTAAACGAGATATCATTGACATCCTCCATCTATATTAATGTTTTGAAGGATGACATTTAAGAAGATAGAGATAAATTGATATTAAAATGATAACATTAATGGAGTTACCTATTATACATACATATATATATATATACATATCATATCCATAAACAAGTTCTACGTTTTCCTTAGAAAAACAAACTATTGTATTAAATAACTTACTGCATCATTCTATAGATAAGGAATCTTTTTTAATCATATATTACATATTTACGATCCGTGATCTTAATTGTTTTATCATTAAGAAATTATCGTTGTTGTTCTTGCTGCTAATAAAAATAATATAGACAAATAAATAAAGTGCCGAAGAAAGCCGTCACGTTTTTCTTTTTTCTTTTTTTCTTTTTTTTTTTTCTTTTTTTTTCCTTCATTCTCTTTATAATGCAAAATTTTTTGTTTTTAAAACGAATCGAACAAAATTTAGGAAGAATTCATAATAGTCTAAAATAACAATTTGTAAGCTAATTAAAACCCATTGAAATTAACATATTGTCGTTTGATTATTCAACGGATTCGTTGGAAAGCGATCGAAAGTTTCTATGAATGTTTTCTGTTATAAATAGAACGATGATACATAAATCAAACTATTTAATATTTAAATATCGTTATTGTCCGTACGAAAATCGTGTCATTAATTTCTTTTCTTTTTTCCACTGCCGTTGGCAGAAATTCTTCTTTTTTTTTCTATTACAAAAAAAAAAAAAAAAAAAGAAAAGAATATAAAAGAAAATTCCGCGTTCATCTTCCATTTTCAAACCGGAGAAGAAAAAGAGAGAGAGAGAGAGAGAGAGAGAGAGAGAGAGAGAGAGAGAGAGAGAGAGAGTAGTAGTAGTAGTTACAAATGGAAGGAAAGTGTGTCATTTAAATTTAGCTCGAAATTACGTAATATCATTAAAGCCATAAAGCGTGTTCGATAACGAAAGAAAAAGCAACAGCTGTTTGTTGATGGACGACTGATTTGTGAATTGAGATGATTTTTCAGTTTTTTCTTTTTTTTCTTCTTTTTCTTCCTTTTTTCCTTTTTTTTTCCTTTTTTTTTTTTCTTCGCACATGCGCATACATACATACACCCGCGTGCGTATACGCATCATTGAATATTGAATTTAATTAAATGACGAGAACTGGTATATTTAACGAATCAGATTTAATCATTCGTAATTCTAACGAAGGACGTTCTTCGTGAAGAGCACGATAATAATATATATCGCAACGTACGAGCTAGTAAAATGAAATATTATTTGCATCTTTTTCTTTTCTTTTTTTTTTTTTACACCTCTTTTTTTATACGAATATCCCGTACAAAATCAAGTCTTCAATCCTTCCACAAATCGATCGTTCGCAGAACAATTCGGACACGGTCATTGAGACATCATCGTGTATTCTCACGTATCAAACTGACCTAGATCAAAACATCGTCGACGAAGTCCATCGGCAAAAGATTCGTCGGGTCTTTAAAATTATTATGAAAATCTTTCGTGAAAGCTATGACAGTGTAAAAAGAAAAACAAGAAAATAAATCCAGTTACAAGTGGAAACTTTTTTTGGATGTATTATCGATCGGTTACGTCACAGAGAAAAAGTACAACTTTGCTCTTGAGATTTATAATTCCCAACTTATGGATTGCAAAATCGGAAAAAAAAGAGAGAATGAGAAGTGGAAAAATATTGAAAACAAAATAATAAAGAAAGAAAATGATAAAAATATACCACAGTACTTAAATACATATACACACATATACACATACACACACACATACAACAGTTTATTATATATATATATATATATATATATAAAATTTAAATGACACCTGCATGAATTGCGTCTCTCTCTCTCTCTCTCTCTCTCTCTCTCTCTCTCTCTCTCTTTTGTTTCTCTCTCATTTCTCATTAAGGATCGAATTGATTAAAGACAACAACACGAAGACGATGGGAGGTTAATAAGAGGAGAGAGAAAGAGAGAGCGAAAGAGACACGCATGAAAAAACAAACGTGCATGCGTTCGTTTCGTGAGTGATTCTCTCATGTCTTATTTTCATTCGTTGTTTGTTCGCGCGTATATATGTATTCCCTATGAACCCTTGTACGTACTACGTCTCTCTCTCTCTTTCTCTCTCTTTCTCTCTCTTTCTCTCTCTTTTTCTCTCTCTCTCTCTCTCTCCTTACCGTGCACCAGCCGCCCCTACTCCCCACCTCGAACCGCTTCCTTCGTTTTGCCTTCCCCCTCCACTATTCTACCATTATCAACTGTAGTGTGTATACACGTTCGAGCAACGGTATAAAGGCGAACACTTCTCGACGCTTCGAGTTAGTCCGTTTCGCGCGTTCAAACGATTAACACGTGTGACAACGAGAGTTCGATATTTTCTTTTGTTTGTTCTCCTTTTTTCTTCTTCCTCGATTGGATTTTATTCCATCACTGTTTTTTGTTTTCCATTCTTCTTTTTCTCTTCGTCAAAATTTTGTAATACTTTTACATCGAAGTCGTCGATTACAGCGAAATTTTTCGATAATACGATTGTTCATTTTATTATTGTTTTGTTTTTATTTTATTATCGAGATATCGTTATAAAGAAGTTTTATTGAGGATCGACAATTATTATTTAACGTTTTCTCCCTTTTTTTTTGTCTGTAAATTTTCTTCTTTTCAAAATTAATCATTCATCGATATCAAGATGCCTGTCGAATTGGAGTCAGTGCCATCGATCCCTCATAAAGCCTGTCCCACTCATTGTAATGGGTACGCGTAATTATTATTATTATTATTATTATTATTATTATTATTATTGTATGTCGTTGTATATCGTTGTCTATTTCTTTTTCGTTTTGTTTTTTTCTTTTTCCTTTTTTTTCCCTTACACAAAACAACGAAAAATACAACAAATACACAAAAATTCGATACTAATTTAAATTTGAGAATTTTTTGTTTGTTTTTTTTTTATTTATTTATTATTATGTATGTAGGTATGTATGTATATACATACATACATACGTGATATATAATTACACGCGACATGAATAACGCTGCAATGTGTTCCAATGATTTATTTAAGCTATCATAAGAAATTATTCTCGTGGAGTGCTTGAAAAGAGAGAGAAAGAAAGAGAGAGAGAGAGAGAGAGAGAAGTCGATTGAAGCGTAAAATGAAACGTAAAATAAGACGAATCTAGAAAGCGAGTTTCGCTTTCTAATTTCTAAATACTTAAAAGTCTATACGTAATTATATGTAATATAAATGCATCCAAACAACGACTAAAGGGTAGTTAATAAGAAAGAAAAAAAATTGAAAAATGAAAAAAAAACAACAAGAATAATCAAATATTCGTAATATCATATTAATATTCGAAATTATTATTATATATGTATATATATCTTGTTTTTTTTCTTGTTTTTTCAGAGAAGAAAAAATGAATAAGCTGTGTAGACAACTATCGATCGAAAGTCCAAGCATAACAGGACGAGATTGTGTATTCAGTTTCGATGTACCGGTTCCCGATGTACCCGCACAAGGTGCACGAATTCGTGTAGTTTGTGCCGGAGCTTGCTATCATCCAAAACGTTCACCGAGTCTATCGTCTTTGACATCAGTATCAAGTAGCAGTAGTTTAGCTACTGAGGCATCCTTAGAGGGTGATTTCCCAGTTAATATTCCACATCATGGTGTAAGAGATGCTGCATTATTTCCTGGATACGAGGTGGCTGGTGTCATTGAGTCACTTGGTTCTGACGTTAACGAGGATTGCGAATACGCTCTTGGTGATCGCGTTATCCTTTATCCATACGAAGGAATACCAAATGGATATGTCGAATATTTAGTTGTACATGATCTTAAATATCTTATAAAGATACCCGACAACATGTCACTGAGCGTAGCAGCTATGTTACCGGCTGGTGCATTACTTGCTATGAATACCGTATTTTCTGCACATGATCACGTACAGAATCTTTTGAAGGAAAGAGACGAGAAGACCATATGTAAGATTTTGATCGTTGGCACAGGTGGATTAGCACTTTGGGCATTGAGAATTGCGGCTTATCACTTCAGTGATATAAAGGATAGAGTGACCATAACAATCGCAACGCTTAAAGATGATGGACTAATAATGGCACAGGAATTTCAACGGTAGGAATCTCATAGATCTTTATTTTTTTTTTTTTCGATCTTTTGTCAATTTTATTGGATCATTTCAATCCAGGAAATATAATTCAATTATTTATAACGATCGATTTTTACTTGTTGATATTTTTCTTTTGATATCGTCAGTAATTATTTGATTCGATCGAAGTCCATCCAGTCAGTATTTATATTGTAATTTATCATCGGTCATGTCAAATCGAATTTTTAATCCTCTATATCATCGAAATTGTCTATCTTGTTTTTTTTTTTTTTTTTTTTTTTTTTCTTTGCTCGGACATACTTAGTTTTCTTAACGTATCATTTTTGTGAAAGATAAGATTCGTTCGTTCGGATTTTAACGCGATTGTATATCAGATTTCGATTGGAATCATATATATGCAATCGTAAGCACTCACGTATATAATCGTATCTTTTATGATTCGTTAGAAACATTCAAAAAAAAACATATGCAAGGGTTTTGGTTTTGTTTAGATAATAACGATAGTGACTGATAATAAGACGTCAAGATACGTGAGAAATGATTTATAAATGATAAATTCATGTTGATATAATATCTATATTTTATAGATACATATATATATATATGTATATGTATTCAATGATCCGGATTTATAATAAAATATCAAACGACAAAGTTTGAAGAATAATAATAATAAATTTTGTTAATTAAATCAGTTGATAAACGAAAATGAACATGGTTCATTCGAATTATTAACAAATAGTTTGAACTTTGCTTACAGGGTCAACGTTGTACAATGGAACGAGGATCTATATGAAAAACAATTGATCGAACGGACAATGGACGCTTGTCAAGGTCAGGTGGACGTTGTAATTGACTTTGGAACTACATCCCGTAGTTTGCATCGTAGTATTCAATGTTTGAGCAAAGGCGGAGTTGTATTTGTAATAAAGGAAGTGGCCGATCGTCTTTTACCAAAGTTTAGTAGACGTGCCGAAGAAAGACAACAAAGTATAAAGTCAGTTGAACCAGGTACATTGGAACAACTCCATGAACTGGTACAATTGGTTGCATCGAACGAAATCGAACCACCACCACATACAGTATATCCTGCCGAGGAAGCACTCGACGTCGTTCACAAACTTTGCCATTCCATGATTCAAGGTCGTGCGATTCTTCGTTTCTATCCAGCTGATTAAAAGAGAAATGAAGAGAGAGAGAGGGAGAGAAACGAAAAGAAGAAAGAAGAAGAAAGAAGAAGAAAAACTTTATCTGTCAGTTTGTCTTGATCTGACTAATTTGTCTCTCTCTCTTTCTCTCTCTCTCTCTTGCCCTCGATTAGACGTGTCCAAGTGACTCTCCTTTCATGGATCCAACTAGAACTCGAAAATACCTATCGAGTCTCTCTCTCTCTCTCTCTCTCTCTCTACATATATATATATATATATATATATATATATATATCTTTCTTTTTATCTTTCTTTCTCTATAATTTCGTTCAAATATATAACTTAAAAATGTATCATGAGAAATGTTATGACAAGGGAGTACAATTATCGGGAAAGAGAGAAATTTCAATGAATTTAAATGATATTTATTTTTCTATCTTGTTAGGATTGGATTAGAATTCTTTTTCAAAGATTCTAGAGAGAGAAAGAGAGAGAGAAACAGAGAAAGATAGAGAGAAAGAAAATGATAGAAAGAGAGAGAGAGAGAGAGAGAGAGAGAGAGAGAGAGAGAGAGAGAGAGAGAGAGAGAGAGAGAGAGAGAGTGAGAGAGAGAGAGGAAAAGAGAGAGACAGACAGAGAAAGATAGAGAGAAAGAAAAAGATAGAGAGAGAGAGAGAGAGAGAGAGAGAGAGAAAATTTCTAGATTAATGATTTGATTTGTTCAATGTGATGTGTGAATGATTTCTGTTTTGTGAGTAAATGTATGAGAGGGAGACAAAGTGTGTGCGTGTGTGTGTGTGTGCTTGCGTGCATGCGTGTTCACCTAACATACTTGTATTTACGTGTTTACTCCTACCGACGATCTCTCACGGTTACATATATCTTGAATCTATTTTCTATCAACGCGTCATTTAAACATCGTAGAAAAAATTTCACTTTTTTTTTTTTATGGCCTCGAACGAATTCAAGAATGTTAAATATTCGTTCGGTGATAAAATATATATGTATATATATATTTTTCTTTTTTTTTTTTTCTTTTTTCTTTTTTTTTTTTTTTTTTTTTTTTTAGAATTTATTTGTACGATCGTGCGTGTGTTTAATCAAACTATTCGAAAGATTTACCTTTTGAAACTTACACGTACTTAACACTCACATATACACACAATATATATATATATATATAGGGTGGTCAAAAAGTTCGTAGATAATTTTACAAATTAATTATTCTTTTTCGAGATTTTTAAAAATTTCTATGTCAGACTTGTAGTTTTACAATCTGTCACAAAAAAAAGGAAAGGTAAAAAGATGAAAGAAAAATTAGCCTAAAAAGTCTGGTAAAAGGGTAATTAATTTTTTAATTTATCCAGAAACTTTTGGACCACTCTCTCTCTCTCTCTGTATATATATATATATACTTCATTAATGAAAGGAAAGAAAAAACAATGATAAGGAAGATATTATTTGAAAAGTAAATGTAAGTTTTTTAAGCTTATCGTTATCAGGTATAATGCAAAAAAAAGGAGAAAAAAAAAGTAAAAATGAGCATAGTTTAAAATTTATACTACAATTATAATTATGATATATATTTATAATATAACAGCGTTAGCTCGCGGCGAAGATACACGAGAGAGAGAGAGAGAGAGAGAGAGAGAGAGAGAGGAAGAGAAAGACAGGAGAGAGAGAGAGAGAGAGAGAGAGAGGAAGAAAGAGAAAGACAAGAGAGAGATATATAAAACAAAAGTGATAAATCAAGAAAATCGGATGTTAAATTAATAAGGGAAAATGAATGAATGGGTTCGAAATGTGTAAAATCGTTTAACTCGTTTTCATCGTCGATTTCGATAAACGGCCCCACCTCCTCTTCTAATCTATGGCGTTTGATGTGTGAAAGTTCATTGTTTATTCTTAGATCAGTATTTTTTGCGTCTATAGATATATATATATATATATATATATATATATATATATATATATATATTTATATATAAGTTTAATTATAAGTTTTGTCGATAAAAAATAATAATACTATATGTATTAATAACGATGATCGGAATCGTATCGCAGTTAAAAGTTGCTCTATCTGAAAAGACTGTTTCGTTTATTTAAACGATATATATATATATATATATATATATAGATATATATATATACATATACGTATATATGTGTGTGTATATATATATATATACATATATATATACACATACACATAATAACTTCTTTTATATCATAATCTTATAATAAGCATTAGATTTGTAGGTACACGAAACGTCATTGTACCGACTGTTGATCGTGACAGTATAAATGTATTATATTACATGACGATAATATATAGTAAAATATAATACGTTTCTATTAAAAAAAAAAAAAAAATAAATAAATAAATAAAAATAAAAAAAAATAAAAAATCGTATAATCGTTGTCCTTTAATTATGACATAGGATCGCTTGAAATCCATAATCATAATTAATTGATTCTGTGAGATAAATATTATCACGTATACGACATTAATATCCGTGAGACTTGAAAATATTTTTAATTTACGTATTAAAATTAATAAAAAAAAATAAAAAAAAAAAAATAAAAAACAATATGATAACAGATGAGAATACTCAAAATTTTTTATGATCCAAAATGATCCACTTTCGAATATTGTCATTTCTCGTGATGCCCACTTCTAATAAACATTTCAATTATTCTTATATTTTGATATTTAACGTGACACACAGACACACACACACACACGATACACTTTAGAAATTTTTGTTATTAGATAAAGTATCATAAGAAAACAGCTTCTTTTATTAAAAGTAAAGCCATTGTGGTATGATAGTAAAGACGATTAATTTATATCAACATAAGAAGTATATTTCAATGATTTTTCAGCTTGATAAACGTAAGTATAAGAAATTTTATATAAAATAAAAAATATCATTGAGAATTATGTATAATCGACATAATTACTATGTTTTCTATACTGTTTTTTTTTTTTTATAAAGTCTAGCTATCACAACGAACAAAATGAAAGGTGTTCTTTTTTTTTCGAATGTTACTATATTGTTTAAACGATATATATATATGTGTGTAGATGATAAACAATTTTACATTTTCAATATACAATAAAATATACACATAAAGTAAACAGACGGTTTAAAATTGATATAGAAATACCATAAAGAAATATATTACGAGATTATAAGTTTGTTTTTAAGAGAGTAACGTGCTATGTAAGAATATGATATACAATATTACCATATCACAGAAAAGTAAATTTATCAACGTCACTAAAAGTATTTTTTTTTTGTTTTCTTTTCTGTTGTTTTTTTTTACTTTTTTTTTTATTTTTATTCTTTTTTTTTTTTTTTTTTTTTATGAATACACATATTAGATAACGATGATAGTGACATAGACAGTGAAAATATACTGAGTTGAAATAAGTTTTCGAACGAAAGATATGTATATATATATATATATATACACACATTCGTTTTCTTGTTTAGTACTAATCTCTTCAATGTAAAAAAAAAAAAAAGATGAAGAAAATCAGCTGCGTATATAACTACATAATAACTTGATTAAATATATACTTGTATATAAATTTCTATATGTAAATGTTATAAGCGAATCATTGTATAAATTAAGGCACGAGAAAATATTTAAGAAAATTTGTACGGTTATAAAGTAAATTAATATTTCGCATATAATAGTTTTTGAATTATGGTTTCGTCTGTGGTGCTGGAGTCAAATAATTTTTAGGAACGTAACCGCTCTGCCCGTAACGATCTTCTACAAGCCACCATTCATCATTTCCTTTCTCATCGTGTGGCCTAATGAGCCTAAGAGCTTTACCTTTCTTCGCCGGTAATGTACCAGGTATACCACCAGCAAAATCGTACATGGTGTAATAAAACTGAAAATTTGTATATAAAATTATTTCGATAAAAATAATATCACCTTTAATTTAATGTCCATCGATTATATAAGATTATAAATTACACTTACTTCATAAGTAAGATTTTGATACGTTTGAGTTTTCGAAATTTCTTCAATGTTGCTATAAATTTGATTGGTATTAAGTTCTTCGTCTATATTTAAATAAAGTAACGATTGCAAATTAGATTCCGACAATGGTTTTACTTCCTTTTCAGGTGAAATCATCGATATAAGATCTGACATTGAATCGGTATTCCTATTGACATTAGATTCCAAGCTAGTTGCTTCTTTGATAGGTTGTTGAATTTGTTGTAAAGGTGTCAATTTATTAGCTGGTAAAAAACCTTTGACAGTACCATTGTCAACAAGCCATCTCGTAATATCACCCATAGGATCTTGATTCTTTATAACAGCTACCAAAGATCCTTTTGTAGCTCCCAAATCGAGTGATGTAGTTTTCGTTACGTTTTCTTTTAAAACGTACAACTTATCCCTCGTATATTTTTTTGTCAATAATATCCGTTCCTCTTCGTCTTGCGAACAACATTCTTCTTTTTCCTCTTCTGTTCTTTGATTCGTACCACCGAATGAGAAACGTGCGATTTGATTCCAAAGTAAATTATGATTTACCAGGAAAGATTCTAGAATATCTTTTAGCGACACTTGAGTCGTAATCTGTGAGAAGAAATATATTTCGTTTTTTTTTTTTTTTTTTCGTTAGATCGAATTAATTTTAATTATGTTTAATATATAAATTTAAGATAGCACGCTTACCTCGCAAAGTTTTAAATATCTTTTCGTAATTCTTCCGCTTAAAAGTTTACGAGCATTCGCAAAAGCGTTAATGCATTTAACTAAGACTTTCATAGCTGCATCGATTAATATCGGTAATTCCTCCAACAATTGTTGATTCAAGGCTTCGAAATTACTCTTTGCCGTTGCTAATTCATCCTGTACCTAATCGATCAATGACTCGTCATTAAAAAAAGACATTCTTTAAACGATATAAATACGCGTAATAAAATATGATTACAATTTTGGAATCTTTATACTTTTCGCTTTTAGAAATGGCAGCGTCATAATCTAACAATTTATCGTGTCTCTTTGTTATTAATATTGCAGGACCTTCTAAAAATGTTGTCAATAAATTCAATGGCACATTTAAACGTATTTCCAAACAAGATTTTAAATCTTGCATAAATTGTGACCAAATTAACGAACGGATATCTCTTATTCGTTTAATTTCAAGATTTGGTGTTCCCTGATAATATTGATTTAAATAATCTGACATAACTTCACCGGAAATAGCCTCATCGCTTAAATAAATAACACACATTTCGACGTCCTTTGCCAATTGCCACGTACATTTTTCTATAGATCTAAATTGTCTTTCGAGTTCTTCAAATACAGGATCCACTGCAATATTTGTCAAACCTAAACTAGCAGATAGTTTCGTACTTAAACGTGTTGACATCTTCGCAACGGAATGCATATTTAATTTAGCCATTTTTCTAATTAACGTATTATCGTTGTCTAAATATTTCAACACTAAATCTTTTCGACGTTTATACTCGTTAATGTAACAAGCCACATCAGTCATCGCCTTCCATGCTTCTTTTACAGATAGTTTATCTGGATGATCATCCTCGGTACACTAAGAATATTTCATACAAAATTTATAAACTGAATTAATAATATTTATATAATTATAATAAATCTCACCTTTATTAATTCAAACAAAATAAGAGGATATTTTAATATTCTTTGTACGGGTTTTATAAGAATGGAGCTCATGTCAAAGCAAGCTATTTGATAACGTAATGTCTCAGTACCCTTGTTAAATACACTCATTATTTCTTCATTATTTTCATACTAAAAAATATATAATTATAACTCTAAATAATAAAAAAAAAAAAATATATATATATGTATATATGTATAATCTACATGGTATGATATTGAAAAAGTTATAAGATAAATTACGTTACGTATTAACCTTTTTTAATAAAGCAAGCGCTGCTTCGTGATTTCCACAGTACTTCACATATACAACACGTAATTTATTTGCCATTTTTGTAAAGCACGTACCAATTTGCTGTAATTGCTCGTCACATCCCTTCATAGCTCTTAATATCTCATGTAATAATTCTTCTGCAACTTGGATAATTTCTAATATGTTTCCAAATAGAACATCAACATCTATACCTTTTGCTTTAAGAAAATCAGGATTAGATAGATTAAAAGTTTCATAAGTTAATGTCAGATCACGAACATACTCTTTTTCTGTAAGCACTAATTCCGATATAACGTTTTGTCTTTGATCCGCCTTTTTTTCACTAATATCTATTGATACTTCAGATGCACATGCATTATCGATTGTCAAATCTTTGTTACTGTTCTGCAATGGCATACGACCAGGAGCAGGTGCTGGTGGTGCTGGTCTATGAGGTTCTGAAAGTCTTTTTGGTTTATATTCTTCATCTGTTAATGAACTAGGCTTGTCATCTCTTAATACAACAAAATCTTCTAACAGATCTATTGTGGAATCTGTATTGGGTTCTGATATTGGGCTTGAACTTAAATATCCTCTTGGACACAAACCAATTTCGCCATTAACATTTTTTACATTAATCCAATTTTCATTAGCCATACTGATAATAGTTACAATATCGCCTTCTGTTATATTCAAATCTCCATCCATTTGTGCTTTAAATGTATATTCCACTTTGGCCATTGTACCTGGTTCTAATAGAGTATATTCTGTGCTATTGTCTTCTTTATTAAGTGTTTCTTCTTTAGCTTTCATTTCTGGACAATCTACTACAATATTGACATAAGATATTGGAAAAATTCCTTTATTATCATCGATAGAACCTTCCATCCATTCCGAATCAACGTGTTTTATGAGATGTACTATTTCCCCTACTCCAAAATTTAATTCATTTGGAAATTGAGCATTAAATGGATATAAAGTTATGGCATATGGTTTAACGTCGAATGAATTTGCATTATCGTCGCGATCATTATCTTCTGAAACTTCTTCTTTGGACGTAGAAAATTGTGGAAATAAGTCGTAATAACTTGGTGCAGGATCCTCCTCTTTATATGACTGTACCGAATAACTATTGGAAACATTATTCTCTACTGAATTAATATTGTATAGAGACGAAGGTAAAACGTTTTCTCTTGAGACACATGTATCGGTTTGATCATTTGTCTCATCATTCATATAAGAGATAAATCCTTCTGGAAAGATCCCATTTCTACCATCTTCCGTAATTCCACGACACCAACCATCATCCAAAACTTCTGTCACAGTTACTACTTCACCTTCATTTAAATCTAATTCTTCTTCCAATTGTGCCTTCAATGTTACTTTCACTCTTCCTTTTTTTCTTATTAATTTCTTATTACCCGTTCTCTAAAAATAAAACCTAACAACTGCACATCTTATTTTTCTTTTAGAAAATTTCAATTAATATTTCAAATAAATTATATATTCAATTATATCGTTATATAAAGTGTACCTTTATTAAATTTGTATCTAACTGCCACGTATGGGTAGTAGGAAAAATTCCAACTCTGGAATCTATTTGGCCGTAGTACCATCCTGATCCAACTTCATGTATTCCAATAATAAGATCCCCTAATAAAATGTAAATATTTAATTCGTATGTAATATATTAATAATTTCATATTAATTTTGTATTTTTTTTTCTTTAGTTTTATTTTTTTCAATTATAACACATTACCTGCTCCAAATGATAAATCTCCAGATTGTTCCCCTGCAAAGGCAGCTATTGATACAAATAAACTTTGGGTATCTGATAAGAATGGAATCTCAACTTTATGTAAATGATTCAAAGGAAAGTTTCCTATTTTATTATTTGATTGTCCGTAACACCAATGCTTGTCAATTACTTTATGTATCTATTTAAGCAAAAAACATAATAAATAAAAATAATCTGCTTTCTTAAAATACATTAAAAAAAAAAAAAAAGGTTAGTCAAATAATTTTGTTACATGCGTACCAAAAAGTGTTCTCCCTTGTAAAGACTTAATTCTCCATCTATAGTTGTAAAAAAATCATGTAAAACCTTTGTCAATGAGCCACTTTCCATATTTTTCTATCGATATATTTTCTCCGTAAGTTTCGTATTTTTGATAAAATAAATTGCATGTAGAAACGTAACATTGACAGTTCTAATACATTTGATAATCAATCTTATCAACTTTTATTTTATTTCGAAATATATATTTGTATAAGATTATTATGATTAACGATACAACGAGTAAAATTCTAATAAAATCAATAAATTTGAAAATTCGAGAATTTTATATAAAACAACTATTTATAATTCGTATCAAAAGAGATTGCATTCATACGTAATATGTACATACGTCTCGGTCGATAAGTAAAATTCTATGAAATAGTAATTAAGCAAATGGATTAATTAACGAACGAAGAGAGAGAGAGAGAGAGAGAAAGAAAGAGAGAGAGAAACATTATTCACAAATATATCGGCTGCTCATATATTTTAATAATTAAAAATGAATACGAAAATGAATATAAAAATTATGACGGAATATTTATTATTGTATTTTGCCAATTATCGTTCGTACTTTGAAAACATATAATTTTCTAATCGAATTTATCATCTTATTAGAATTTATCATCTCATTAAGATCGACACATTATGTCATAGTATTAGAGTTTGTTTGAATATTAATTACTTTCGTTAATTTAAAATTAAAAAAAAAAAGTATTAATTTATAATTTTTATGTTACAAAAATATATCGTCGTCGTTGTTAGCCATATTTGTTTGGTCAATAAATGACAGTTAATATATCTAAATATAATGCGATACTTCTCTCAGCGCATTATATACCGTTTGAACTAAAATACATTAAATACCGTTAGGTATCATTGAGAATGTCTCTAGGAATTCGAAAAAAGAGCGGGAAAATATTACTCTATTTCCTTTTTTTTTTTAATATTTTGTTTTTGTTCTCCCGAGATAGATATTTTATCAATGATCTTTAAAATTAGAAGAAATGAAATTTTTCTGCTAAACGGAAATAAATTTATCGGGCGTCGTTACGGTAGAATTATTTTGTTTCACAGGAATATGTATATTTATAGGTTAGTATGAAATTAATGTCGACTGACAGATTAAAAAAAATATACGATTTTAATCAAAATAATATCCATCAGAATCTACAGATTTTTGCAAGTTTCTTTTTTTTCCAATCCCAACGGCGTAAAATTCTATATTTTAGAACCAATGAATACTTTAAATCCATTTTTGTAGCAATCTGATTGGTGAAGATTTTCCCTTCCAAGTAATGGTCGAAATATTTGAAAAAGTGGTAGTCAGTTGGTGAAAGTTTCGAGGAATATAATGGATAAGGTGGAGTTTCATAGTTCGATTCGTTTACTTTTTGTGGACGTATTCTTCCGTTGTAGTGTAAAAAAAAAAAAAGAATTGGGTCCTTTCGATTGATCAAAAGCAGATTTTTAATTATTTCGATTTTGTATGGATATTGTCAATTTCTTTTTTTGACAATATTTTTCCGTTGTAACTGTCTCACCTGAATTTAAGAAATTATAATGGTAAATTACCATTTTTGATCATCAAATCTCGTCACCATTATTTTCTTTTGGTGCAACTTCGATTTCGGAAAATGTTTTAGTTGTTTGTCGTGATTCAATCGCTGTGCAGACAGTTAACGATTGTCATAAATAATCCATTTTTCGTCGCCTTGTAACATGCTTTTTATTTTGTACAAGAAGTATAGAATTAACATCATTACGATGACTTTTTTGATCCTCGTTTAATTCACGTGCCACCCATTTATCGAGCTTCTTCGACTTCCCTAGTTTTCTTAGATGATGAATGACAGTAGAGTGACTTACACCTACCACCTGTGCAAGTTGTCGAGTCGTTGTGTGTGGATCGGCTTCAACCAGTGTCTTTAATTGGTCGTTATCAACGACAGAATGTCGTCCACGACCTTCTTCATCTTCGAGGCTTTCATCTCCATTTCGAAATTTTTTAAACCACCGATGCACTGTACGTTCATTTACTGTATTCTCTCCAAATGCGTTATTAATATTACGAGTAGCTTCGGAAGCTTTATGACCAAGTTTATACTCATATAAGAAAATTATTCGAATTTTCTTTCTGTCCATCTTGAATTAAATAGTTTGAAGTGAGCACAAATTAATAACAAAAACAAAATCACATCTACTAGGATATAGAGTGACATCTTAATTACAAAATGGTAATATATAATAGACAGAAAAATATCTGATTTGTTAGTTCAAATATCTAAACTTCAAAAAATTTGCAAATTCGAAAATCGACATTATTAATTTCTTAACAATATAAAAGTAAGAATAATAAATAACATAAGTAAAAGTATTTGTTGCTTTAATCCGCAATTACTGTTAATTATTTTTAATAATTAAATTTTATTTTATAACTTTTAAAATATTTTTTGTTTTCGTCCTATCTACTCGGATTCATCATTAAGCACCATCTAGCGCCATACGTACTATCTAAAGTAAAAACATCAAGTAACGTCGGTATTATAGACAATAATGTCTCTAGGAATTCAAAATGGATGGGAGGGAAAAATATTATTTTATATTTATTCGAATTAAAAATAAAAACTTTATTTTTTTCCCTTTTTAATATACAATCGTTTTTATTCTATATAAATATTTATCCGATTAGGATCGTTTGGATTAAAAGGAAAAATATTAACTTTTTCCACTAAACGGAAATCCGTTTATAGGCGTCGCTATAATATTGTTACTTTACTTCACAGGTGTATATGATATAAATAGGAACATCCGTTGCTTTAGTTCGCTTTGATCGTTCATTATAAGGTGTTGGTTTAATAAATTCGTGGTTGCACATATCGCATATATGGTAAGTAGTACTTATAACCAAAAACACAAGGAACGTGGAAATGAAACTTTGTGAGAGATAGTTTCTATATTAATTCATTTAACTTTTGATTTAATTGAATTAATCAAGTTAATATATTTGTATATTGTTTTGGAAAGATAGAACAATTGATTGAGATAAGAAGATCAAGCGACGTGCTTTATAATGGCAGGATCCATAGAGATTCCACTTCGTGATACAGATGAGGTAAACAATAATATAATTAATATAATTTTTAAATACTCGTAAACATGTTTCTCTTTAATTTTTCTCTCCCTTTTTATGATTTAATCGGTGATGTGAAATTTCAAACTCGTTGGGGAAAAAAAAAGTCCCAATACATCAGAAATCTAAAATAATCTGATTAAATGCTTAATCTTTATTTCATCGAAGCTCGATGAAAACTCATTTGGAAAAGTTGAACCACGACTTTAATTCATGTTTCTTATGTTTCTTTATATGTTTCATAAAATCCATTTGATAATATCATAAATATAAGTATAGCGTTTTGAAAAGTATATTCATTTTTAACTTGTATGAAAAGATAAATAAACTAATCTTGCTATACGTTTAATTAAATAAACATTTTCTCTCTTTCTCTCTCTCTCTCTCTCTCTTTCTCTTTATCTTTCTTTTATTATTTTGAGATCTATATACAAACATTTTCTAATCTTATTCTAGAACTTAATCGAATAAATCAAACTTGATATATTTGTTTCATATTAATGCTTACCTTATACATATAATGTCGATATCTATATATATATATATATTTATACATTTTTGTAGGTTATAGAACTTTATTTAGATCAATTACCTGAAGGTGATGAAGTTCTTGGTATATTACGCCAAGAACATGCCCAACTCAACATCTGGGTCAATTTGGCCGTAAGTATCTTTTGATGATAAAATTTTGATCGAATAAAATAAATTATAGCAATAATATATTATATTAATTCTTTATTATAGCTTGAATATTACAAACAACATAAAATCGAAGACTTTATTAAAATACTTGAGTCTTCGCGAATTGATGCAAATATTGATTATCGTGATTATGAGAAAGATCAAATGCGAGCATTGGATATGTTGGCGGCATATTATGTACAGGAAGCTAATAAAGAGAAGAACAAGGATAAAAAAAGGGATCTTTTTACTAAAGCAACATTATTGTATACGACTGCTGATAAAATTATCATGTATGATCAGGTACGTGTAATTTATTAATTATTATTTACAATATGTCATATCGATAATTAATATCATTATCGATATTAATTATTTACAAATTTCTTTCTTTATTTTTTTTTTTTTGTCCTTTTATATAGAATCATCTCCTTGGTAGAGCATATTTCTGCCTTCTTGAAGGCGATAAAATGGAACAAGCAGATGCACAATTTAACTTTGTTTTGAATCAATCGCCTAATAACATTCCCTCTCTACTTGGTAAAGCTTGTATCGCATTCAATAAAAAAGATTATAGGGGTGCGCTTGCATTTTATAAAAAAGCTCTGAGAACCAATCCTAATTGTCCAGCTGCTGTGAGATTAGGAATGGGACATTGTTTTATGAAATTAAATAATCAAGAAAAAGCACGATTAGCATTTGAGAGAGCATTACAATTGGATGGACAGTGTGTTGGAGCATTAGTTGGACTTTCAGTTTTGAAATTGAATCAACAACAACCTGATAGTATCCGTGCTGGTGTGCAAATGTTATCTAAAGCATATACGATTGATTCGACAAATCCCATGGTGCTAAATCATTTGGCAAATCATTTCTTTTTTAAAAAGGATTATAATAAAGTACAACATTTGGCATTACATGCATTTCACAATACCGAAAATGAAGCCATGCGAGCGGAAAGTTGTTATCAATTGGCTAGGGCGTTCCATGTACAAGTAAGTATAATTAATTTTATAGAAATGAATTATAATTATATACTATACGTTTATAATATAAATCCGATAACATTTTTTTTTTTTTTTCCTTTTTTTTTTTTTAGGGGGATTATGACCAAGCTTTTCAGTATTATTATCAGGCAACACAATTTGCTCCATCTGTTTTTGTATTACCTCATTTTGGTTTGGGTCAAATGTACGTTTATCGAGGTGACGCAGAAAATGTAAGAGAATTATTTTTTTGTTTTGTTTTTAATTTAAATCTAAATTATGTCAAAGCAAAAATCAATTAACTTTTATTCCAAAGGCAGCACAATGTTTTGAAAAAGTTTTGAAAGCTCAACCAGGAAATTATGAAACAATGAAGATTCTTGGTTCACTATATGCCAATTCTAGCTCCCAATCGAAACGTGATATTGCTAAAAATCATCTTAGGAAAGTTACAGAACAATTTCCAGATGATGTAGAAGCTTGGATTGAATTAGCACAAATTTTAGAACAAAGTGATCTTAATGCAGCATTAAATGCATATGGAACGGCTACAAGGATTTTAAAGGAAAAAGTTCAGGCTGATATTCCTCCTGAGATATTAAATAATGTAGGTGCTTTACATTACAGGTATGTATACGTTCATATTTAAAATTATTTTAAGATAATATCAATGATAAGATAATTCTATGAAAATGTATATATTATATTTTTAAGGCTTGGCAATTTGGAAGAAGCTAAAAAGAATTTAGAAGAATCTTTAGCGCGTTCAAAAGCCGATGCTTTACATGATTCTGTGTATTATAATTCAATAGCAGTTACAACTACATACAATTTGGCACGTCTTAACGAAGCGCTTTGCATTTTTGATCGTGCTGAAAAATTGTATAAAGATATTTTAAAGGAGCATCCAAATTATGTAGATTGTTATTTAAGACTTGGATGTATGGCAAGAGATAAAGGGCAAATATACGAAGCATCTGATTGGTTTAAAGATGCTTTGAGAATTAATAATGAACATCCGGATGCGTGGTCCCTTTTGGGTAATTTACATTTGGCCAAAATGGAATGGGGTCCAGGTCAGAAAAAATTCGAAAGGATTCTTAAAAATCCTACAACCAGTACGGATGCCTATTCTTTGATAGCTTTAGGAAATATTTGGTTACAAACACTCCATCAAAGTGGAAAAGACAAAGAAAGAGAAAAAAGACATCAAGACAGAGCATTAGCTATGTACAAACAGGTAATAAAAATTATTGATTATTATTATTATATTTTATTGTTCTTATATATATATACATGTATATACATACTGTAATTTGATGCTTAACTCTTTTTGTAGGTGTTAAGAAATGATCCAAAAAATATTTGGGCAGCAAATGGAATTGGTGCGGTATTAGCACATAAGGGTTGTGTCAATGAAGCTAGAGATATTTTTGCTCAAGTGAGAGAAGCAACGGCAGAGTTTTGTGATGTATGGTTAAACATTGCTCATATTTACGTAGAACAAAAGCAATACGTTAGCGCTATTCAAATGGTAATTTTAATCATATGTTTATAACATAGATTAGTTGAGTATATAAAAGTTCTATTAATATAATATGGCTCTCTTTTAATATTTTGTTAACAGTATGAAAATTGCTTACGTAAATTTTATAAATATCATCACGTGGAGGTTCTACAGTATCTTGGTAGAGCGTATCTCAAAGCTGGAAAATTAAAGGAAGCAAAATTGACCCTTTTAAAGGTATAATATTTTTAAAAATATTAAATAATATAATAAGATCATAATAATAATATTTTTATTACAGGCTCGCAGAGTTGCTCCCCAAGATACTGTTTTGCTATATAATATTGCATTAGTATTACAACGTTTGGCAACACAAATATTAAAAGATGAAAAATCAACGCTTACTACCGTATTACAAGCAGTACATGAATTGGGACTTTCTCATAAATACTTCCAATATTTATCTGCCCATGGCGACAGAATGGAGCAACTAGCAGAAACAGAAGCACGAAAGTGTCAAGATTTATTATCCCAAGCACAATACCATGTTGCTAGAGCAAGAAGACTTGATGAAGAAGAAAAAACACTTAGAAGAAAACAAGAAGAAGAAAGGTAAGATCTAAATTATTAAAAATAATACAAATAGAAAATTAACTTATAATTCTTTATTTTTTTATTTTTTTTTTTTTTATTTCTTTTTTTAATTTATAGACAAGCCTTCAAGATGCGTCAAACGGAAGAACAACGAAAGTTAGAAGAGATACGTCGTCAAAAAGAAGAAGAAATGTTACAAAAAAGACAAGAATATGTGGAGAAAACGAAAAATGCATTGGTATTTGGTGAAATGCCATCAGAGAAACCTGGAAGGAAAGGTAAAAAAACAAGAACTGATCAATATATTAGTGATAGCGGAGGATCTGGAAATGATGAGGGTAGAGAAGAAGTTCCTAGAGAAAAGAAACGTAAAAGGAAAGCTAGCGGTGAGAGTAAAGAGAAGAAAGGAAGAGGTAAAGGCAAACGAAAGAGAGATTTGGGAAGTGGAGATAGTGGTAAGAGAGAATAATATATATAATTATTTATAATTGAAAAATACACAATTTTTTTTTTTTTTCTTTTATCGTGTTACATAATATATCTATTTCTAGGTTCAGATAGTGATCGTCCAAAACCTAAGCGTAATAGGAAAATTGGTATGAAAAAAGATAAGTTTCGTAAATCCATATCTGATACTCCGAAAGGAAAGATGCCTTTATCAAAAGAAACAATATCAACCAGTGAATCCGATAGTGATAGTGGAGGTCTTAAAATTGCCAGCGGGTAAATATATATATATATACATTTATAAAATTTATTACAGATTAAATTTAATTGTATGTTAAACTTAATATATTATTTTTACAGCGGTGAAAGCGATAACGATAAACGGCCATCAGGAAGCAGAAGAATTGTATCTGATTCGGAGGGTTCACGAGCTTCACGTTCTAGATCACGTTCTAGATCACGTTCTAGATCACGTTCTAGATCACGTTCCAGATCAAAGTCAGGAAGTCGTGCAAGAAGTTCGCGATCTCGTTCACGTTCACGTTCTCATTCTCGATCTCGATCTCGATCTCGTTCACGTTCTCATTCTCGATCTCGATCTCGATCTCGATCACGATCACGATCACGATCTCCTTCACACTCGGCTTCACGTTCACCTTCACGATCTAAATCACGATCGGCTTCTAGATCTAAATCACAATCTAAATCACGATCGGCTTCTAGATCTAAATCGCGATCAAAATCACGATCAAAATCACGATCAAAATCGCGATCGAAATCGCGATCGAAATCACGATCGAAATCACGATCGAAATCACGATCGAAATCACGATCTAAATCACGATCGAAATCACGATCACCTTCCAGATCTAAATCACGATCCCCTTCTAGATCTAAGTCACGATCTAAATCACGATCTAAATCACGATCAAAATCACGATCTGCTTCTAGATCTAAATCACGTTCGCGATCACATTCTGTATCTCGATCTCGATCTCGATCTCGGTCTCGGTCTCGTTCAAAATCTAAATCTGGATCCCAAAGTGAAAGTGAAAAAGAAAATCAAGAAAGCCAAAGAATTGTATCTGGTTCAGAAGGTTCTCGTGCATCATCACGCGCAGCATCACGATCACGATCACGATCACGATCACGGTCTCATTCACGTTCAGTCTCTCGATCACCGACGCATTCACGCTCTGCCTCTCGATCTCCATCCCGATCAAGATCAAGATCAAGATCAAGAAGTATTTCGCAATCAGGAAGTCCTGATAAATAAATGTATATATTTTTCACATAGAAATCAATTAAGAAAATTTATAATAATGTTGTTTTTTATTGAATATTAATATTTCATCGTCCCACATTTCATAAGTATTAAAACGAACGTGACCGAAAACGTGATCGTGCCAAAAAAAATTTTATTTGTATAGTAATAGAAAGCTATTAGTTGTTTGTATGTAATTAATTTTTTATACTTCTTGTTAGATTCATTTGTTAGAATGAGATGCATTCGTTTGATGACATATTTTTAATACGACAGATGGAAATATTATTTTGATTCATATCAATACAATGTGACATTTTAAACTACAAAGTAACAACACACCACATTACCATAAACTATGCATTTAATTAACCATATAGAATATGATCTTAATATTTTGTCATATCAAATATATATATATTAAATATGTATATATATATATATATATATATATATATATATATATATATATATATATACATTTATATATATGTATTTAAAGATGAATATAAAATGGATATATGTAATAAAAAAATAAATAATTCAGAAATATTACTAATAAATATTGGGGGTATATGAGTATCTGAAAATAATTTAAATTGCAAGTACTTGTACACCACCAATATGTATATATATATATATAATATATATATATATATGCATATATAATATATATATAATATATATATATATTATATAATTAAAATGTTACTTTTAATGTTAGTTATAATGTAATTTCATGCTATTAAGTTTAATATGTATTTACTGACTTATTTAATTTATTTACATAAGTTCCATCTTGCAGAAAAGATACAAACTAATAATAGCAATTTATGACTATACAAAAACCCCAAAAAATTAGTGAATATTACAATGTATGTGTAAAGAATATTATTACTATCTATGACACATAGAAAAAAATGCACAAATTTAACATAACACTTTCAAACTTCATACTAATCGTTTAAATTAATATATATATATATATTTTAAAATATATATATATATATTATGTATATATAAATCGTGCAAGTTGTAAATAGTGAATTTTTAAAAAACTTGACTCTTGTAATATATAATTCTATCTATGTACTATATTTAAAAAATTGTTGGGATTATTTTCTTACATATGTAGAAATAATAAAACAACCTAATAACAATGAGTATATCACAAAAAGACAGATATAAAGTTAATCAGTGTATTCTTTCTGCTTGTGTATCTATTCATATTAGCACAATCTAACTCAGATTCTGTGTATCGAAAATTTCTTAGTTCAAATTATCAGTACTTTTTTGTTAATAAAATACATTAAGTTAAAGTTTTGTAGCTAAATATTGAGATACTGTTGCTCTCTTGCAGACAGTTTTTTAAATATAGTTTTAATTACAATTCTCAGTTCATATCTCTCACTCTTCAGCCTTTTTATTATTGACAATATGTCACATAAAACGTTTTATTATTTTATTATCTACTTTGACATATCAGTAGATAATTAAAATAATTTAATCTCTTATTCATTTTTATAGTTCAAATTGCAGAATCGAGCTTTCCAAAATGATTATTACACTTGTAAGCATCAAAGTTACATTTATATCAATTTTCTATATCACTCTTAATGTTAAAGGCATTTAATTACTACCATTGCTTAGTGGCTTATACATTTATAATTTAAAATTCGTTATTTATCACTGCTTGTGTCTCTGTTATGTTTTAAATTTTTTTATTAAGTCACAGATATATCTTTCTTAAATTTTATGTATTGCACTTATAATCATATTAATACAAATTTAAAAACATATTCAATATTAAAATAATAATTTCAACATTAGATTTATCAATAACAAATGCAAATTTTATCCTTTATAAATTTTGTTTCAAATTAAGTCATGATAAAGTTAAAACATAACATATTAAATTTATATTTGCAATATCTTATAAAAAGCTGCCTCACAAAATGATATCATGTACAATTAAAACAATCGTTATTAATATTATAAATGTTAATTATATCGGTATTGCAAATCGTTGCTACATTCGTGGAATATTATAAACGATATTTCTATACACATCTGTTTTCAGCTGCCTAAAAAAATATTTACTATCAATGACATTTTATGTGGAGAAAAAGAATTTATATTGTTAAACAAAAAGGTCTTGCACACGTAAAAGTATAAAAACTGATAATTATTGATACATGTAACTTTTAACTTAATTAATTGCTAAACTGCATTACTATCCATGTCTTTATTTATCTTCTTTATAATTAATATTTCATAATTAAAGAATCACTTATATGGTTTTCTTAATCAAGGTTTTAAGAAAATAATTAAATACTATTATGTATTATTCAGTGTTAAAAATAATTTTACTTCTTAAAATTGGCGGAAATAAAATGTAGAACTTTCCAATAGGTTCAACATTTCAAGAGAGTGCTATTATTTGTAATGTACATTTATCACTCGCGTTTAACTTAGTAATTTACATTATAGTTTTTTTCTTATAACTTGTTGTTTAACTTACTTAATTATATGTTTTTGTATTTTTCCATTGTGCAACATTTTATATACAATTTAAAAAATGGGACATACATGTTCCAAATCTTTTATAGTACAACATGATACAAAGAAAATTTAATTTATGTGTGAGAAACGGCACAGACAGTAACACACGTAGCAACTTGACTATATGAAATAATTTTATTAACATATTATAAAAACCAGGTTCTAAATGCGACCAGAGGGACATTACGGTACAAGAACTGTGTACAGAGAAAATACTAGTGAGAGTCTTAAATAAATATCGAGACACGTATGTAGCAATGACAGTGTGAAGTCATCTTTTTTTTTGCGTGCATAGTTGTTGCTATATTGATGTCCTAGATCGACAGATCATGCCAGATAGCTATATGTGTCCTTTTGACCCTCTGTGCGCTCCAGATATTCTTTTTCAATTAAAATATCTATACATTTCTGAAAGAACATTAATAATTTTTCTTGGTTTCAATTATTCATTATTTACATATTTGCTTCCTGCGATATAGCAAAAACTAAAAAGATCATCAATAATTTGCAGGAGCAATTTTTAATATTTTAATGCTTTCAGTTCAACGAAACATCATATTAGCATGAAAAAATACATTGTACATATATGTCAAAATTCATTCATCTTTTTTTTCAACAATGTATGTAATGTTCTTTTATTTATCTTATAGAAAAGAGTAGACATTTAACATTAAACAATCACAGTAATTGTTAGAAATAGAAGAATTAACTATAAAAAAAAAATAAAAAAAAAAAAAATAAAAAAAAATTAAAAAAAAAATAAATAAATACTCACTTTAATAACGTGTACTCTTGGTTTAAACCTGGAACTCAATTGATTTAAAACTTCTGCCACTAGTTGTTGATGTTTCAGTACTTTTCTCATTTTCATAATTCTAACAATTGCTGCTTGTATTAAAAGTTTTCTATCTTCTTCTATGTGTTTGTGTGTTGTTTCTTGTTCGACTTTTAATTCCGTTTTCATTGGTATATTAATATTTACCCTTAATTTTTTACTGAAATAAAGATGCATTCCAAATATCATAAAAAATATAAGCAATGTAAAAACAAGTGATTATATGTAATAAAAGAAAGAAAAAAAAAAGAAAAAAAAAAAAAAGAAAAAAAGCAAAAACAAGAAAAAGAAAAAAAAAGCAAAAAAAGAAAAGAAAAGACAAAAAAGAAGAAAAGAAAAAAATGAAAGAAAGACTACATACTTTTTATAGCCTGAGAAAAGTTCTACCACTGACATAGGTGTTAACTCTGTTTCGTCATCATTAACTGCTGTTAATAGCTTAGCCTTTAAAAGTATTTGTACAACCTGTAAAATATTAAAATAAAGAGATAATCTGTTATCTTATCTTTCTAAACTTTTCTATATTACCTGAAGTAAAAAATCCATTTTTATTTGAGTAGCATCATGTAATTGTTGTATTGTCCATATGGTTGATCCATTGTATTGCAGTAAAACAGCCATTTGAAAAGTTGATGCTTGTAATGTATACCTATGAAATATAAAATCAAATCAAACGAATAATAATATAACATATTAACTTCGTTAATTATCTCATCATAATTATTAATATATAATAAAAAATATAATTAATATTTATACTTTAAATGATCTTCTTTATATGATAATTACCTATTTTTAAAACAATTTGTATGCAATTCTCCTTTAGACATATTGTATAACCAATTCAACTTTCTTCCACTGTGTTGTGAACTATAAAAGGTTGTAAACCTATGTACAGATCTCTCTAACTGAAAATATAAAAAACATACATTATTAATTAATATTATTATTATTATATAAAATTTATTTTTTGACAATATGTTAATATAAATATGTACAATTAAAATTAAAATAACTTTCAATTAAAATCTTATAGGTTAATAATAAATTATACCTCTGTTGGTAAAGAAAAAGTAAAGGACTGTTGGAATGGCCATGAACCAGAAGACAAAACCTGTATACTGAAATCAATGTCTAGTGGTTCTACAGAATTTGTTAAATGTCGTCTGAATTGTTCGTTTAAATCTTTGGATACTCCAATATCCTGTAGAATAATAAAAAAAAATATATGAACGGTCATATATTTACTTAATATGTAATAAGATTCATTACCTGGAACATGCGCTGTAATTTTGAAGTATATTCAAAGCCACAAGCTTGTTTTAACTTGGAGATCATAGAAGCCTCTGCGTCATCACTGGCAGACATATGCTGCACTAAACGTTTTGCCAGCATTTTACTATAGAACTTTTGGAATACATCCTTGTCTTCAATATATTTAAATACTACCATCTGTTACATATACATATATATATATATATATATATATATATATATATATGAGAATAAAAAAAAGAAAAAGAAATATATATATGTATGATAAAAGAAATATAAGTAATATAATATTCTATTAAATTACTTACAACTTGATTTAATGTATCTTCAAGTTCTGCTTCCTCAGGATTTTTACTACTCTTTTTAAGCAATAAATCACAGTATTTTGCCAACAATTCAGGTGACTTACTACTACTATTTGCAGCTCTAGTTACAGAATTACTGTTGATAAAGCGACCGCATGCTTTATCCAATGCTGCTACAAAGCCACTATCATTGTTAAATGCAACTAATACTAAAGCATTATATTTTTTATGAACTTCCAAGATGGTGTTGACGTATACTTTAGGATCCTGTATAACAAATCATTTCATATCAGATATTATTCTATGTATATATATCATATTTACCATTTAATATTTGAAAAAGTTATTACATTAGCTGCTGAATCTCCACACTTATCTATAGCAGCAAGCCCTTGATTAGCTATATGACTTTCTAAAAGGTTTCGTAGTTCGCCAAGTCCATTTGGTATTCTTGCCATTAATTGATACATTCGCCCTAAATCTGTATTTTTATCAGCATCCAAAAGATTTTGAAATTCAGAATGAAATATATCCAAGTGTTTTTCAATGAGTACTCTTTCACAAGTTTTTGCTAATCGTTCATGTGTTGTTTGATGTAAATAAACTTGAACTCGTTTTTGTTCTTCTAATAACCTTTGTTCTGCCTATAATAAAAATATTAATGTAAAGAAAAATTGGAATATTTTTTAAAATAAACGAAAGTTCCTTTTATAGAAATATATATTGCATAATTAAATACCTTTTTCATATATTCTGTAACAGGGTTTTGTCTGAGGAATTCTGAACTTTCACGAGTATAAAATCGTTCTGTATCCTCAAGGAAGAGATTTTCAAAGGATTCTTTATAAACAATAAGATTTTGTCCCTTAGCACCAGGATCCTCCTCGTTCAGGCCCAATTCTACGTAACAATTAATTACACCACTGACTAAACGTGTGTTTATCGTTTCTCCATTACGTTCTCGTTCTATTAACTTCAGCACCGCATTGGTAACCTATTAAAAAAAAAAAAAAAAAAAAAACAGATTCTCATAATTTTTTTTTTAATTTATCAAACATATATATATATATATATATATATATATATATATATATATATGCTTATTTAAGATATAATGACATACTTGTCTATTTAAATGTTTAAATAAATTATCACGCCACGTAACCAAGGCCAATTGATATATTTCATATATTCCTTTACGTCCTTCTTCACATTCACGACGCACCCAATGACGGTTTAAATATGCACATACTCCATTTAACACCTTACTACTGAATTGATATTCTTCCCATTGTCTTGTATAGAATTGTAATACATCTTCATCCATTAAGTCAATCCCATGCTATATACCACAAACATCAATATTCTTTATAAGAAAATAAGAAAACTATATGCAAAAAGTCTGTAATATGTATAAATTAATATTTAAATAATATAAAATCAAACCTTCTAATTTTCAAAATATAAATTAATATACATACCTTGAGCAAACTAATGAGATAATTCCTAAGAAAGTCACGCAAACGTTTATATAATTCCAGGCCCACTAACTGTGCACCTCCTTGTGATATTTGGCCCTTTTTACTTTTAGTAGACATTCTAGTATGTTGTTGATGAACACTCGTACAATAATTATATACATGTCTATGTTCAGCAATATAGTAAGGATATTATAGATATAAAAATATCTATTATTGTTTCTTGATGATATTATCATTTTAAAAGGATACGTATAAAGTTCTATATATCTTGGTTTTGACATACATTGTCTATTATATACTTGTTCTATACCCTCACGAAGATCCCCCCAAATTTGATCCAAATCTATTTGTTTGAGGCCTGGGGGGCCTCCTTGATGACTCCCTGCCCCTCCAACGCCTCTATGCCCCGACATCCTATTCTTATACGCTTGCCTGGTGAGCGTCAGTGTTACTACTTACTACTTACAATTTCTGCAAAGGGAAAAAAATGAGAGAAAAATTTAATAAAATTCAATAGGATTATAGTAACAGTTATTTAAAAGTACTTTGATAGTTACAGAATAATATATTCATACACGAATATATAACAAATTACACTTAAACTCTCTAACAAAATGACACTTTATTGTAATGATTATATTATAAAAATAAGAATAAAAAGAAATACTTATTCATTTTGTTTGAAGATAGAAGATATAAGTTTACTATATGTATAATAATATACAATTACATAGAGAGAGAGAGAGAGGGAGGAGAAGGGAGAGAGAGAGAGAGAGAGAGAGAGAAATAACCAATTAGAAATGTACGATCGATCAAAATACAAATTATATGGAAATATTCATGTAGGAAAACAACAAACAAATGGACCTGTCTACTGTAAATACGACGTAACGGGCTTGAAAAATATTATTAAAGAGATTTCGATTCTCGATCAAAATGTGCGACGAAATATGTCTTATAATTCTTGTACGGAACAGAAGGTCGCTATCGATATTCGAAGGTCATAATGAATTCCGTTAAATCGAGATTGAAATCATTCGTTAAGATATATGGATATAGAATTGGTTAACGATGTTATTGGTCACAATTACACGATAATGTTAAGAAGAATAACACATACCATGAGGTATCTCGTTCTACTTTCGAAATGCAAGCCACTGATAATAAGTTGAAAATAAATTAAATTAAAGGATAATATCAAGGGATCATTGAAGAAAAAAAAAAAAAATTCTTTTTCTTTTCTCCCTCTTCCCCCCTCTGATTCTGTCTCATTCACTCGTTTCTCTCTCTTTCTTTCTCACTCATTCTATCCAAATCCCCTTCACCTCTCTTATCCTTGTTTCTCTTTCTACAATTCTATCTGCCTATATGTTATCTCTCTCTCTCCCCCCCTCTCTCTCTCGCCCTTTCTCTCTTTCTCCCTCCCTTTCTCTCTCTCACCGTCTCTTTTTCTTTACACAATTTTTCTTTTTTCTTCTCTCTCTTCAAGATTCTCTCTATCTCTCACCAGTCAATGTTCACCACCGCATAACAGTCAGGAACGACGAGGAAGCTTTCTTGAAAATGCAGTAGCCAGGGTAGGAAGTGTCGTCAGGATATTATAAAAACGTGGTGGACACCTTCCTCGTCTCCACTTTGATATTTTTTTCCCTTTCTTTTTAAACCTCTTCGATTTCTGTGTATCGCGTGACCTACGAAACCGTGTGAAGAAGCGTGCGATCGTGAAATAGAAAAACTTCTTTTGTGCTTTCTCAAAAATCGCGTACACTCGCGATCCTGCTGCTACGCTTCTGAAAGGTTAGGTCTCACTGCTACCAATATAACGAACTTATAACCTTCACTCAACGAGTTCGAGCGTGGCGCGTTTTTTTTTATTAAAAATAATTCGGTGCTTTAATTTTATTACGGGGAAAAGAAAAGAGAGAAAATAAGCAAAAGAAATGATACTCGTTGGTTAAAACGATGATAACGATCGATCGGTATCAAATCTATAATATAAATTTTAAATAGTGGATTATAAATTCTACTGCATTTTGAAACTTGTTATCTTCGATACGATTTGCCTTGATGTTATAATGCATCTTTTTAACATTAAACTCCTTTGTAAATTTTTATAACCTTCGAATGTGTATGATTAACGAGATATTTTTTCTTCTTTTTCGTTTTGGAATATTTAATTTCATTTGCAGTTATATTACGTACAATTACAGTGATTGTTTATATGTATATATGTCATAGTCTAGATGACACCGAATGGATATGTTAGAAAGGTTAAAAAGAGATAGGCAGATTTGTGATGTGTGTTGTGGCCTCACTGATTTTCAAATGAGTGCACGTAATTTAAACGAAGCACTTTTATAATTAAACGAGTAACTTTAAATTATAATAAAATTCATTTTAGAACGTTCAGTAATTACTGAATGTTAAAATCATCTATGTATATATTTTTTGATCCTTGATATCAAAGGTCATTAAGTGATAATAAAATGGCATCATTTGTGGAGTAAATATCTAAAGGAAAATTCTGTGTACATTGTAAAAATTTTTTATTTTTCGTTACTATTAACACAAAAAATTTAATAGAAATACAATTATCAATCTTCTAACTCTTCTTTCTTTTTTTTTTTATTGGTTTAAAATGTGTTACTATTAAATAAGAATTTCTTACTTATCGATATAAAATAATTTCTATAAAATATGACATTTCTTTTCGGAGTACATAAAATGAGATTATATATAAAAAGTATAAGTATAAAAAATTTGATTTTTTAATTTAATTATCTCAAAAATAAACATGATTTTTATAGATGAATTTGTATTCTGCATTACAAAGATTTTTCAAATTGCAATTCGCTCAATTCTTAATGCAGAAAAATATCTTTCTATTTCGAGCAATGATTAATAATTTTAAAAACTCAAGGCCATGATCTTAATTCATAAGGATTTATCATCTTTACAATCTAATCAAATCTATTTTTTTTTTTTTTACACTTATGCATATATATGACATTTATAACAATATACTGTGTAGTATAAAGAAAGTATTTATGTCGAATTTTACTTTTTTACGTGATTATATATTTATTATATTCTCCTATAAAAATATACCAGTTATGAAAGTTAACTAATTTCATTAAAATGTCATAATTCATTAATCTTTGCTAAGGTCATAAAATCTTTGATATATCTGATTTGATTATTTATATTGCAAAGAAATAATTTGAATATGTTTACATAATCCATGTTTACAACAATGATTATTCTAAGTATTCACGTAAATATGAATTTTCTTTTTTAATAAAAAAAATGACAATTATATCATACATCAGATTTGTCTATAGAAGAATGTTTATCAATAGTTTTTTTGGGCTGATAACTATATAAAAATATTGAACAAATTACTAAAAATGCACCAAAAGAAAATTGAAATGTTAAATGAAAATCGAATAAATAAATGGAAGCTATGCACGAAATTATGATTGCCAAAGAGGTGGCAAATCCTTTGAGTATATTATCCGCATACTTTACTACCATAGCAACAATAAGTCCACCGCCTGCTTGAAGTACTACCAAGTAGTAAATGAATGAATCATAGCCAAAAAAGAAGCCTTGTTTTTTAATAACGTCACCATCATTTAAAAAACAAGTAATTAATCCAAAGGGTAAAGATAATAAACTCAATTGAACATTTCTCATCCAGACAGATATATCAGATCCTTTAAGAATTTTTTCAAAATATATGCCTGCGAAACCTGATAAAAAGCATGCACTTAAGGCCGCTGTGAAGCCAAGTAAATGATTTTGTTGTATACCCGATGGTAATGTAACTGTTGTTCCGCTTTGTGCTAATTGTACTAATACTACTCCTATAACTAAAAGTATTAACGCGCTCCATTGAGTATTTCTTAATGATCTTCGAAGAATTACTACAGCGAAAAAAGCTGTTGTTAAAATCTTGAGTTGATAAGTCACCTAAAACGCAATAAACTATAAATAAATTGATAATAAATGAATATGAGAAATTCATAATAAAATATTTTTACCTGATATGTTGCTGCATCTAAATTTGATGCTGACACATAAAGTAAATTATTTTGTATGATATATAAAATTGATGGTACGCATACTTTTAAAGTATCTACTGGTTCTTTTATAATGGTTTGTTTTAAGGCATTATAAAATTTTAATAGTTCACCTTCTTCGATATAGACCAAAACCAAGCATGTCAATAGTTTTAAAAACTCTGACATAACAACGGCTATGAAAATTATATATCATAAAAGTATATAAATACAGCAAAATGATTTTTATGTCATAAATATGTCAATGTGTGTTTATATTATTTACCTGTAGATGATATGAAGAGATCCCCAGATCTAGTCCGCGCATAACGCATACTAAGTCCAACCAATGCATTTTGAAGAGTCAATGTAACTAAGCTGACATATTTTAGTGTTTGTCCATTAACTGAGAACAATATTGGGAATGAATAGATATTAATTATAGATTTATATGATTTCTTATAATACATATTGTAATAGAAACATATTGTAAATTATACATTATGATACTTACATTGCTGCAACTTATTCATTATTATTATTATTAATATAAATGTAATCTTCGTAAATCATTGATTTTTCCTTGTTTTTTCATATTTTATCTGGAACAAAAAAAAAAAAAAGAAAAAAATAATGATTATATTTCGATATTAATAATAAATTCGTTTCATATAAAGTATATGAATTTCATTGTGAGAGTATCTAGCAACATTATTTTATTATATAGATCCAACAAAAAAAATAAATTATAACTACTAATAAATGTCTGGAATATTTTTTGAATAGACTAATGTTATTATAAAATATATATATATACATATATATATATATATATATATATATATATATATATATATATACATATATCACTTAAAAAATCTTTATGTATTATTAATTTTTTAATAGTAACATTTTATAAGTCAGTAATATATACAGAAATTATTTACCTGAATTATTTACCTTATTTAACATGTTTTAATACTAAGCGCGGTGAGAATTGAATTATATCTGACAACTAATAACATAAAAATTCGAACACATACGTTAAAAGAGAAGCTAGCCACGTTTACATTCTATTTTAGTTGTCGAGTATTCAACCTAAAGTAAACTATCTAATCTATGACAAGGGTTATATTGTGTTAACATTACTGTCTCGTGTTTGATTGATTTATGTTATTTCGTGTTATTCCGATGCATAAAAATTGTGAATTATTTGTTTTCTTTAGAATTGAATTTATATAACTAATAATGAAACGAAGCTATTATATATATCTATTAATAATGGTGTTATTTTTATAAAATAAAATAAAATAAAATAAAATATATTGGTGAAAATAATCTCAGTTGGTAACCAATGTCACTGGCGAAACCCTTTAATTTAACTTTATAGTATAAAATTTAGCAGTTTTCATATCTTACTTTTCACAATTCGATTTTGCTGAATTGTAGTTTATGGCCGTTGGTACAAAATGGACCAAGATGTTACAAGATTCATATACTTTATATTTTTGACAACGCTTTTAATCGATTTAGGATCATCTACACATTATTTAAAATATATCGAATGTAAGTTATATATTGTATGATAAATTTAGCTATTAAAATTATATATATTTTTTATATAACCTCTTTGATACTCTTAGATAATATAGAACATGGGAAGGATTGTCATACAATTGGATCAAATAAACAGAACAAAGATTTAGCGGTTATAGTTAAAATTACACTTGATCGTGGAATCAATACTGATACATATTGTAAATTTACTATTAAAGCTAATGAAGGAGATGGCTTGTTTGGTGTAATACAAAAAATGACATTTAGACGTAATAAAACAGAGTGTGTAGATTATGTACAGGTAAATACATTTTTTAAGAAAAAGTTATTCGGTCACTGATTGACTTGCCAATTAAATTGTGTATATTAAAATGTGTATATTTTTAGTTCAAAAGGAGCGACAGTCAAAAAACACAAAAATTTTGTGGAAATTTCGATCGTAACACAACTAAATATTATCCAGTCCCTGAACCAGAAAATAGCACCTATGAGCTTGGATCATTTTTTTCTGAAAATCCATATTCAGAATTTGATATTAATGGCAAATTAGAAACTACAATATTTATTGCCAAAAAGGGATACTTATTTGCAGAAAAAGTTCCTACTCTCAGTATTGTTTATACACCATATAAAAGTAGGTTTAAAACATTTGTCACATTAATATTATTGGAGTATAAGAATAAATTTTATCAATTTCATTTATAGAATGTAAGGGCAGCACTCCGATAAATTATACATCAATACTTTTTGATTCATGTATTTTACAAGATTACTTTTGCGACGGATATCAAAATTGTGTACTAAAAATCTGTCGGGATGAGGAAAACTGTCCAAATGCCACTGATATCATTAGCAATACTGGAACAAAAGTAACAGTGGGTGCTGTGACAACAATAATTTTGTGTACAATTCTTTTTGGTGTATGCATATGGGCATGTAAAAAAAAAGATTTACTCTTTTGGTCTTCCGATTGTGCCGGTCCAAGTGCACACTCATCATTATCTAGATCAGGTGGACAAGAATCTGGAAGCATTAATAATCCTCAACTTCCAACAGCTCCAATGTTAGAAGTAGCTGTACCACCTCCTGTGTTAGATAAAGATCTTCCACCTAGTTATGATTCCTTATTTCCAGAACAGAATAATTCTACTGTGCAGCAGATGTAAGTTATCAATGGATAACCTTTAATTTTTTGCAGTATATTGCTTAATGTTTTAATTAGGTGATGCTGCTTCTTAAACAATGTATGTGTACAAGCATATAAGAAGTTAAAATCAGAAATACGTCTTAAAAAATCTAAGGTTAAATCTTAGAATTAACATGAGCAAGGAAAATGGAGTACAAATTTCTGCCTAATTCATTTTTCATGTTTTTAATATGAATAGTAATGTTTATAACTTTATACTACACTTCGTTTAGTTTTTGCGACATATTTCTGATATGGTTTATACATATCCATAGCTTCCTTGTTTTTTTTTTTTTTTTTTTTTTTTTATTAAGAAATTAAAAATATATATATGTATTAAGTAAAAAGTAAGCCTTTTCAAGAACTAATGTATTTAATGCTGCGATGTGGCAATATTAACAATATTTTCATTATTATTAAGGAGGTGCATCATATATTTTCTAAAATGTATCAATTAGAATGATTAGTAACATAATCATAAGGAAATCAATTTTACATTTAATATTTTGATACATCTTATTTTCCATCTAAAAATAGAGGATTATTTCTTTAAAACAATTTTGTATGAAAATCTTGAAAGATCTGATAAAATTACTCAAAATTTATATTTTCTAGAAAGTGTATTTCTATTAAGAATTGTAATGTAAGAAATTATAACTTTTTTTACTTTTGAGCCATGACATTTTTCTCAATGTTATATTAGTTTTTATATAAACAATTAATATAAGCATTGCCACTAATATTTATAATGAACAAATATAGTTTATTTCAATATTATACTTTTAATTTACTCTTATTTATTTTGCGATCAATGATTAATAAAAGTATTGATAGAATAAGCACTACAAAAATATAATCTATGTCGATAATATAGGCCTTAACGCGAGCGCGTATATGCGTGTGCGTATAAACCATTTGTAATGAATTTGTATAATGAAATTTTTGTAAATATATATCCTTATATATATAATATATATAAGATAGTGACACAAGTATTGAACACTTAAAGTAAAAATTCATAATACATGTGTTACGTTTTACGTATTTTGTTTATTATCACAAAAATAATGAATAAAAATTCATCTTGTACAAATATTTTTTTATTATATATTTTTTTATTATATATTTTTGTTGTTATATATATATATATATTTTTTTTATTTTTTCTTTTTTTTTTTTTATAATTTCTTAGGGTCGTCATCATCATCCTTTTCGATACTGTTGTGTTCGATCATCCATAAGCAAACATTGATAAGAGAATCCATTTCGGCATTACCTGATCCCAACTGATGATTGTCTTCATATACAAGCATTCTGATAATTTAAAAACATACAGTTAAATTACATCCAAAAAATTTAGTCTTTCTAATTACATCGTGGAAAAATTTAGACTTTAAAATCTTTATACCAAAACTCTTTCCGCGAGTATCTATTTATGTACTCATTATTATAGCTAAATCTTCATATATATCAAATATCATTTAACTTATTAATTATGTTTACTTACTTAGTCTTGACGTTATTAGCTTTAAGACGGTGATACCAGAGCTTTCCTTGCGACGGTGGAACTCGCAGATCATTTGTGCCAATACATATGAGAGTAGGAGCTTTAACTTTATCGACATGAACAATAGGTGAACAACTAAACATTTTTATAAACATTTCAATGCATCCTAACTTTGTTGCGCTGTATGATTCAGTTGCATCATAAGGCACATTTATTACAGCTGCGCACCTAAATAAAGATTCTCATAGTATAGACATAATAAAATATATATTTAACACCATTTTAAATTTTGCGTTCAATAATACTGCATTTCAGTCTACTTTTAATTATAATATTATGGACTTTATAGTATTTTAGTTAACAATTAAGCTTACACATTATGGTGATATGCAAGTTTCTCTTCCACAGATAAAGTATTGCGACTGAAATACAAATTGGACGATTAAAAATAAGCAAAATTGATAATACAATAAGTTATTTACCAATCTGGAATATCCGAAATGGTGAACATAGCAGCAATATCAATTACCGGATTTCTTGCGACAACAACTTTATATAGGTCCTGAAATATTTTGACAATAATGATTATATTATATTTAATATGATAATTATATCTTCATTATTATTATTATATTGCATATTTTGTTTCTTTAATAGTTTTGCAGGTTTAATAGTTTTATTTCTTACTGCATACTGAGCACTTAAATGTGCTACTAAAAATCCACCATGAGAACCTCCACAAAGTCCTACATGTGAAGAACTAAGCCATGGGTATTTACGTAAAGCTTCTTTAGTAGCAGTCACACAATCTTTTGCATCTACATTGCCAACTTTTCCTTGAAGATATTCTACATTTTTGGAACCCATTCCAGTAGAACCACGATAATTAACTTGTAACACTGCCAGACCTTAATTGTTTATTTAATATTAGTAAAAAATAATAGAGAAAAATAGAGATATAAAAAGAAAAGTGTGTTATTTACCTATCAGTGCAAACAAAGAATAATCGAAGGAGAAAGAATTAGTAAAATTAGAATGTGGACCTCCATGTGGTGCTACTACTAACGGTGTTGATTCATCAATTCCACCTTTTGGTCCAAAATATGTAAAATTAAATGATTCTGAAATAATATATTTAGAGTTACTATAATTTAAGAAAAACAAATTTATAAACATTTAAAGATAATTATGTAAATCATTTATTTTTTCGTATATATGATTATAATACTTACTGACATCTTCATTATTATCATATTCATAAAATACATGTTCGTACATAAGTGATTCAAAACCATCAATTTTTAGCATTGTAGTGACATTGACTCTAACAATAATTCCATCATTTATCGTTATAGGATTCAAATATCCTACACAAAGACTTGGTGGTGTTAAAAGAGACGTTTGTGAAAATGCAATTATATCATTTTTTACATCTAAGATGCTGAGAGAACTTTCATCATTTTGTATCTCAGTCATAGTTTTATTTTCTGTACAAAACGTATTTATCAATTAGTATTATCGAAACTATATATACTCCTACAATAAATATAGTATCTCTTACTGATATCAATTATATAAGAGCGTATGTTAGTTTGCTGAGGTGTACTCAAGAACAAATATTGACAGTCTTCACTCCAACAACGTTGTGGTAATCGACCATATATACCATAAAATACTTTTCCATTATTAATAATTATACTGGTATCAACATTATTAACAAGTATATCAGACTAGAAAGAGAAAAAATATTTCATAAAAAAGAGTCACGTTTTTGTTTTATAAATAAATAAAAGATATGACGTACTTTTCTTTCAGTAAATTCAAGATCAAGATACATAAGCTTATGAACATTGTGATGTGGTCCACCAGCATTTCTTTCTAACCAAACAAGATGTTTCCCATCCGGGCTAATTCTAGGTGATCGCACTGCACACCCATCTCTAGATAGTAGATCTAAAAAATTTAATATACTTGAATATCTATTATATAATTATTATTGCTCTGCAGATAGTAAAAATATAAATATTTCTTACGAAAATTTCCATTATATATAATAAAAATCCAAGAACGTCTATTTGTGCATGCAACAAGCCCTAAACGTCTTGGTTCATGTTTCCAAACTACACCGATTATAGATTTTGAATCCTTCATCCAATGCAATTGTCCAGGAGACAATTTCTCTGGTATTTCTGATAATGTAGTAATTTCATCTGTCGTTATGTCAAGTATTACAGCAGTAGGACGATGTTTACCTACTAATTGCTCACCCCAATGAGGCTTATAAATATACTCATTACCCTGTTAATAAGATTTCTTTTTAATAATAACAATTGTTAATATCCAAATTTGTAATAATTCAAAATATATCAAGACATCTTACAGGTACTATTCCATCTTCTTCTTTTTTTTCTTTATCTTTCTTATCCAGAGACTTTTGTTTATAGAATGCTTCAGATTTTGGTATCTTTTTCTCTGCGATATATAGCACTTTGGTTTTATCTGGAGACCATTCGAAAGTACCAAATTCAGCTGTAAAAATTATTGAACAAATTATAAACTGAAATTTTATATATAATAAATAACACAATTTAAGAAAATTAAAAATGTTTTCTCTTACAATCTGTATAAACTTCACCATGTACATCTAAAGCCGTTAAATCATAATTTTTAATAAGTCGTTCTTTGGTCCAAATTTCAATGAACTGCTTTGGAGTATTATCAATGGTACTAGTTCTTAATACAGCTTTAAATTGTTCATCTTTTGTAGTGGCTGATGCAAGTCTTTATATAAAGAAAAAAATTATGTATATTTTTTTTTTTATAATGAAAAATAAATAGTAATTAAAAAATAAATATTATATGAGATATGATACATACTCTCCTGTAATATCAATAGGAAAACTTTGCGATATAGGTTGAAGTTTTTCATTTAGGATATGATTTTGTATAAAACGTTGATTTGTTCGTCTTTCTAGATTTCTTTGAGTCCATGTACTTTGTATAAAGATATTATCATTTGTAATACCAATAATTTTGGCTGAATTCAGTACAGAATTTTTCGCTAATAATTTGTAGTTATTTATAATCTTCTCTAACTATAAAAATAAAATACATTTTGTTAAACAAAGGAAGTAAAAGAGAATTAGTAACTAGTAAGATAAATTAGTATGGAGATATATATATATATATATATATATATATATATATATATATATATATATATTTTAAAATCAAAAAATATATTGTAAAAGGAAAAAGAAAACAAAAAATATGTATTACACGTTAACCAATACTTACTCGAGTTGATGCCATTATGTCCTTTGTGAATTTACTAAGAACTGTTAAGAATACGTAAAGAACGTTCTTTTAAACTGATTAGTAAACATGAGCAATATATAAGAGCAAATATTCACGATAACAAATAGATAAAGTCACTGTAACAATTTATGGCATGTATTTAAAGAGAGAGATCTCTATTTTTTTGATAAAAAATCTATGATCAAATGTTCGTCGTATGATCTATCACTTAAATCGACAGTAATTATATGGCGAATGAATTTTTTTTTTTTTTTTTTGGATATTTATTATGTTCGTATTAAATAAAGGTTGATATAAAGGTTTTGTCCTCTGATATTTGCGACGATTTAATTGGAAAACAGCCTTTTAAAATTCTAGCGGGAAAATGTAGCGGGAACATTTGCAAGATGGTGGAAAATTATCTGTGCGGGTATTAGTTTTTGTAGAAAAAAGTCAAAAAATGTATATATTGTTTAATACGTTCTAAAGTTGTAAATATTTTTAAATAATGTACATATTTTTTTTTTTTGAAGTATTTGTTTTATATTAATACGTATAATGAATGTGATACATATGCTTAATAATACTTTTAAATAAGAACATTGAAAGAAGTCGTTTAAATAATAATTAATTATTAGAATTAGTTAATTTTAAATCACACACATAATGGATTTTGCTTTGAAACATTGTACGATTAAAAACGAAATAAAAACTTTAAAGACATTTTATCCACATGATTTGCAAGTATATGATGTTCCACCTTTAGGTGAAATATCTTTAATTGAATTTCAAGAGTTAAGCCTCGATAGGTTAAAAGGTAAATTTTATTAATTTTATAAAGCTATTCATTTAACAAATCAATATTCAAACATATGAATTATTTTAGTCCTTCGTTTGGTTGAAAATATTTCTTTAAGAAATGACCTTAAAACGGTAGAAGTACGTAAAGAAAATTTAAGGGATAGTTTGAAAAGGGATGGTCTTAAATATTATGTAAATTTGATTTATGGAAATGGTTGCAAGTCTGATATAGAAACTGATCTTCAAGCCAGAAGAAAAGATAATATATCACATTATATTTTGAGACTGGCATATTGCAAGGACAAAGATCAGGCAAAATGGTTTATGAATCAAGAAATAGAATTATTCAAAATAAGATTCTCTTCTTTGGACAAAGAAGGTGTTGACCAGTTTCTAACTATGCATAAGCTCGATTGCAAACATGTATGTTTATTTTGAAAATACTTATCTGTAATTTTGTGATATAAATTTCATTGTTTATGTGAGTTTACACACACACACACACACACACATATATGTATTTATTTACTTATAAATGAACAATATATTAAGGTTTTTTCATAGATATCTTATGAAGAAAAAGAAAGAATTCGAGAAGACCTTCAAACATCTACTTTCAAAGTTACAAATATAGACACAATTGATTTCTATAAAGTACCATTTCAGAAAGTAATTGATCTTGTTAGAGCACGTAAAGTATATCTTGAAGATGGAATGGCATATGTTCCACGAAACGATCTGATTTCATTGTGTGTTTCATACTTCAGACAAAAACTAATTTTAGGAATAGAGGTTTGACTTGTTATTTTTTATCTCTTCTCTTAATTATATAAATTTTAATATTAATGGTATTAATTATCTTTACTTGTTTTGATATTGAATAGGACGCAAAAGAATGTCTTTTAAATGCCTCTGATGATGAACGAGTGATAAACTATATTAATGCCCTACCTGGTACCTTTTCTGGAATGGCTAGAGTAGTTTGGTCAACTACAAATACTCCAATTGAAAAAATAGAGAAAGTAAGTAATTTATAGATATATTTACAATAAGTGTGTTTTTAAAAATATCTTTATTTTATTTCTTTATTTAATATTTGTTTGCTTATAGTTATCAAAAACATCTTATCCATTATGCATGAGATCTCTTCATGAAGCATTACATGTCAATCATCATTTAAAGAATTCTGGACGTATTCAGTATGGTCTATTTCTTAAAGGAATAGGTGTTTCTTTAGAGGACGCATTGCAGTTTTGGAGGGAAGCATTTTCCCAAAAAATAGATTCAGATAAATTTGAAAAGCAATATGCGTACAGTATCAGACATATATATGGAAAAGAGGGAAAGCAAACAAATTATACACCACTCGGTTGTAATAAAATAATAAGTAATTCCATTGGTCCTGGAGAATATCATGGTTGTCCATATAGGCATATGGATCAGAATTCTTTAAAACAAAAGCTATCTGCTTATGGCATCTTCGATTTAGGTATTATTTATTTATTTATTTATAAAATCCTGAAAGAGAAATCTATTTAGACATATAAAATTGAGGAAAAATCATTATTATAGATACAAAAGAAATAATCGAATTAGCAAAAGAAGGACATTATTCATTGGCATGTACAAGATATTTTCAGACATTACATAAGCAATTACCAGAACAACCAATTGTTCACCCAAATGGATATTTTGCTGAAAGTCGCAAAATAATGAATAAAGCTAATGATATTGCAGGTAAATGAAGAGTTAATTATTTCAAAAAAAAAAAAAGCGATAGAAATCATTGGAATAATAGAAGTTAATTTTTTTTTATTGTATTAGATGCTGATATGGACAGTTCATTGCAAGTAGCAAATATAAAGCCAGAAAGATTGACGATTACTCCAAGAAGAAACGAAATAGGTAATCTTACACCTTCCAGAATTAACGAACAATTTTCTACACCGTCTAGAAGAACAGAAAAAATACATACAACTCCATTAAGGACCATTCACAAAACTAAACCGATAAATATTGAAAAGTTATTAAATGATGATGAAATTGCAGAATTAATGGATGATTAAATTCATTAAGGTAAAAAGCAATCTCTGTGTGCAGTGGAATCTATAATAATATGGTTATTTTTTTTTTTTTTTTTAGATTATGATTATTCTTATAATATTTTTTCTACATTTCGTTCGTGTGCAAAATAAATAATTATTTTTATTATATACCTTTATTTATATATGAATTATTGCCTAATATATGATATATTATACGTAGCTGTTGACTTCCTTTAGACGATATTTTGGCAAAAAGTGTGTAGTAACATCTCGTATCATTGCGTTTACGAGTTTGTCTAGATCGTATTTATTTTCCCATCCCCAATCTTTTCGTGCCTCACTATCGTCAAAAACTTGTGGCCAATTTTCCGCTAAAAATAAAACATTTATATGTATATGATAAAAAAAACAAAACGATATATAGCAAATTTGTTTAAAAGGTATTTATATATAATTCTAACAACATGATATTCTTAGTTTTACTAACCAATGTGTTGTCGACTGTCCGGGTTATAAGTAATTTGCAAATTTGGAACATATTTTATGATCTCATCAAAGAGTTCCTCTGGTGTGAAACTCATAGCAGTAACGTTATATACACGTCTTTTTAGTTTTTCACTTGGTGCATTTAAAAATTGAAAAATTGCCGAAAGACAATCCTCGATGTACATCATTGGTAATCGAGTGCAAGGTTCCAGGTAACACTCATATTTTTCATTTAACAGGCCTTCGTGAAAAACAGCTACTGCATAATCTGTAAATATGTATTGTAAGATGAAAATGAAAAAGGAGGAAGGCATTTAATAGAAATTATAAGCTTATTATTACTTTTAATATCTTTTTTTTTTCTATTCTAATTTACGGAAAGCAAAAGAAAAGAGAAGAAAAAGATGAGGATACATTAGTAGAGATAGAGAGATCGTTGGTACCACTGCAACCATCGAAGGATTGGTTGCACCATCGCGCATTTATAATCATGCTAAAGATCACGCTCTACTTCTTCACAAAAAACGTACTTATTGCGGCCTCTAATGGCATCCATTAAAGATCTCTTTATTTTATATGTGTCGCACGGAAGAAATCGTTCTCGGAACGAATACTAGTTTTGTGTAATTTTATATATGTATATATATATATACATCTCTTTTTTATAGTGTATTCTTTATATCCCGATTAAAGTATTTTCATTATTTTATACCTGTAACACCACCTCCAGGTGGATCGCAACTGATTACTCCTGGAAATCTAAGACATCGAAAATCTAAATTAAATCTGTGATAATAATATTCTCCCAAAAGTTCAGCATGAACTTTGCTAACGCCATAAATGGTACGGGGTCGTTGAATCGTAACATTTGGCGTTGGATTTCTTGGTGAATCCGGTCCGAATGCACCAATCGTTGAAGGTATGAAAATTCTTAATTTATATTGTTTGGCCAATTCAATAACATTATGCATACCTGAAAAAAAAATGTACAAGGAAATATAAATTGTCTATTTTGTTCACTCTCATCAAATCTCGGACAAAGTGAGCAAAGGAAAATCAAAAGGAATTGAAGTAGTAATACGCATGATATCTCTTTGGTGTATATCGTTGGTATATACTCGAAAGAAATGAACTCTAATATATTTTATTTTAATATAGAATTATTAAATAGACGATATGTTAAAAAAGAAAAAGATGATTAAACTCCGAGCGTGGCCAATTTACTTTCTCTTGTAGTCTCTCTTTCGTAACCAGAACGATACGATCGTGAACGTAACGACAGATTCGCTCGTTACCACGGCATTCGATTTCACTGAATTGTAGTCGTTAGTAGACGATGAAGATCCATTTTTGTTCTCTTCTTGAATGTACAACATATCTGACCAAGCTAGTCAGTCATGTACATATGTCCTATTATGCGATATGTATTACTCGCATAATTATCATTATAATACTTCAGGAGAAAAAGAGAGTTAAATTAGAAGAAGGAAATTAGTAAAAGATAATAAAGTGTTCTTAAAAACCTTCAATGTTAACTCTCACAGCCAAAGGAACATTCTGCTCTCCCACGGCGCTAAGAAGAGCACTGAAATGAATTAGCCAATCTATTCTATAATCAACGACGATCTTTTGAAGATTTTTAAAATCAAGAATGTCTGCGAATATGAATGGTCCATTAGCCAAATTTTCCTCCGTTGGTTTGATGATATCCGAAAGAATTACATTATCACTTCCGTAATTCTTGCGTAGTAACTTGGCACATTCTGTACCTAATTGTCCAAGGCCACCTGTTATTAGATCGTGTTGCTAATATAAATGCTAATATAAATAAGCACATAATAATTCTGATATCTATCGAAATATTCTTTTATCAATCGAAATATTCTTTTATCAATCGTATTAAATTCATTGTCTAGATTGAAAAAAACTAAAAGTCCTCTCTATAAATTCATAAGCCATATATAGGTTATACATGATCGATAAATCTTACCTGTTATAAGTATCCTTGGTGTACGTTTATTGTTGCAAATGTTACGATAATGATTATTAGGCGAGATGACAAAATTATTTCTCTTTACGCATTTGAAAAGACAAGATAATCCTCTCAAATTTCTAGTGAACATTCTTCTATCACTTGATATACTTTTTTCCTTTCTTTCTGTTTAGAGAAAATCTTCGCGATTTTGTAGTTCGATACGTATTGATACGTCAATCTCACGGAGGAAACAAGTTCTTTGCAACTTCGCGTTACGAGAGGACTCTCCCGTTTTTCTGATTTCCATTCGCAGTTGATAAACAAGCGAGGAATGCTCGTATAATTATATATCTTTTTCTTTGGTATATCAAAAACCTGTTGGAACACATACACTAGAATTTCTTGTTTTTCTCCCATTACCCAACCCATATATGTATCTTTTTCTCTTTCTTTTTCTGCACGTTTTCGCATACTCCCGCTTATAGTTTTTCTCTCTTCTCAATCTCATTGAAAATGTCATCATTCAAGTATATTTTTGAAAAATTTTTATTTCATAAATGTTATTATGAACATTATATATCTATTTACAAATAATTATATTGAGATTATTGATATTCTACGATTTTACAGACATTTAAATATTGCATAAATTTATAAATAATAGCAATAGAAAGATTGTTTTGTAATATTAGTATATTTTTTTAATGATTTAATGATTATGACGTTTTATATGATTAGTATACTTACAAGAAGTGATTTGTTATATAATTAAGATAAATATACATAGATCATGCGTTTTTTCTTCAATTTGGCTTACGTATAATTGATTTAAGCTTAATTAAACGAGATCTTATCAATTGTATAATCAGAAACCGTTTGTAAAATATCTTCCATGCTAATAGAAACTATTGAATGCAAATGAATATTTATTGAGTTTTAATTGAAAAAATATAATTAACACATTGCGTACGGATCACGAAATATCTCGTTTTCATGACTTTTCGATTGAATTGATAATTTAAGTAATCAGAGATAAATGTTTTTGTTACGTTACCAAGGTAATGAAGCCTTGCACGTTCTTATGAGAAATGATTAGCGAAATGTCGACGTAAATGTTGACATTTCAAAAATGCAAAAATAATCGGTATAGTCAATATATACCTATCTTTTCAAAATTAATGAGTAGGAACAGGTTTGAACAGGTTATAAAATATTTCAATGTTAACGATAACATGAAAATGAATGAAAATAGTGATAGACTTTAGAAAATAGAACCTGTCTGCTATTATTTGATAAAAAAATGTTAAACTGTCGTTTAAAATTCAAAACCTATCTTTAGATAAAGCTTGATGATTCTTTGACGTGGAAAATTAAAATTTAATACTTGTACGAGTATTATCGTAGAGTCAAACTGGATATATATGTAATATAGAAATTTATTGTGGTCAAGGTAAAAAACTGCAGGACACTGCAGTAATAACAATTCTTACACCCGTATTTCGAATATTGGCACCATCTTTATATGGATAACTATTATAATACTTTGAATATTACTTGTAACAGTACAGTAATTATAATACTTTGAATATTGCTGAATTCTTATTACAAAATAAAATACGAATATGTGGCACAATAAGCGCCAATAGATTACCAAGATGTTTGAAAATAAAATTGTTAAATCTAAAAAAAGGGGAGAATATTTTCAAATGGATACGTGATATTTTATTGCAAATTTGGAAAGATAAAAGAGAGGTGCGAATGATTTCGACAATTCATAAATTTGAAATGGTTGAATGTATTGGAAAATATAAAATCATGCAGAAACCGAAATACATTGCAGACTATAATTTAAATATGAATGGTCATAACCTTGCTGATCATTATTTATTATATTACTCAATATTGAGAAAAACAATTAAATGGCCAAAAATGGTAGTATTATATCTCATCAACTGCGGCCTGTTCAATGCATTCAACATCTATAATTCGTGTAATAATGAAAAAATGAAATATAAAGATGAGATATAAAGATATCAGACTCTAAAGCATTTATTCAAGTGTGTGAAATAAATAATAGTTAAAATGTACAAAATCTTATATAATAAATAGAAGTATAAAATATATAGTTATAATTAAGAATAATTTATGTAAATATAATATTAAATATAAATTAAAAATATGCATATACGTATTCTATTGCTTCCCAAACATGTTTCTGGAGCGTTCAAAAATGTGTGGGTCTTGGTAGCGCATTGAGCGCGCAGAGCGCCATTCGCAATGTGTTAATTAAATCAAACGTATTAGTAATAGATACAATTTTTATACAAACAATTATGTTAAAGAATTAATTTAATATATAATATATTACATACGTAATGAAAGCTTGATTGATTATTTGACACGATTTTGCATAAAATGTGCATTTTTTTGAGTTCGTCTTTTTGCGATAATAATGTATATGACCGAATTGCAAAAATAAAAAAGTTACGTGTAACTTTTTTGATAGTGTTACTTTACATTTAAAAAAAAAAGCTTACCATTAACATACTCGTTCATTTATATGTATCAATAAGTATTTGTGCTATGTTGTCAGTAATCATACATCGATAGTTGTAAGTGACTATTACTGAAAATTTTTAATGGTACAGTATTATTAAAAAAAAATTAATATATATATATATGTATTATATTTAAATTGCATATCAGGTTGTTTCCTTGAGATTGTAAATATACGTATATTATAAAAAATAGTACAACATTAGTTTAAGAAAATTAATATGATTAGAGTAATATATTTTTTTGCATTATATCTACATTGAATTAAAGCTTGCGTTTATAGAATTGTGATTATATTTGAAATAATATAATATTATATTCAGAAAGATATTATAATTATATTTATGTATTTTTTGTGCGTTATATCTAAACTACGTTCCAGATTGTATATTAAATAATATTAAACATTTAGAAATGAGTCTAATGAGATCAATAGTAGATGATATCAAATATTTCGTTTTGAGAAAACGGATCAACGCATTGACGGAGAGATCCGTGAAAAAAGGGGAGAATTTCCTGGAAGCGTTCCTTCACGGTGTCTGGACACGTACTTCGCAATACTCTTGTATCTCGACTACCTTCACCCACACGCCTCAGTCATCGTTCTTCCCTCGGACTCGCTTTTACCGGATCGGTCTATTTTTTTTCGTCTTATAAAAAATTACATATATATATATATATAAAAAAAAAAATAAAAATTCATCGATCCAGACTGATAATTTAGCAGCTAATTAAACGTTTAATATTAATTGACACTTTTGTTAACTTTTTTTTTTTAAGGAATATCAAGTGTACATTTTGACGAGAACGCAATAACAAGTGTATTATTATTGATCTTTTAAGATTTACAAGAAGGATACGCAAGATAGAACTGTTTCGGCAAGATTTGCCGAAACAAAAGGTATAGAAATTAGTTTTAATTCTATAGAAAAATAAAACAAGATAATAATGTAGTAAAAAGAAGTGAAAAGTTCAAATTGAAACAAAAAAAATAAAAAAATAAGGACATTGTAAGAATATAATCGTTAATTTTATCAACAACATTTTGCTATCATTTTACCAAAATGTACAATATTTTTTTAATCACAATCACGATAGATCAAAATAAAAAAAATACTGACAAAGGATATATACACAAGGGAGAGTGAGAGTAAGAGAGAGAAAGAGAAGTGCCATGAATTCCTGAGGAAGAAAAGAAGGAGAAAAAGAATAACGCAGGAAGTAGAAGAAATCACTTTCCCTTGTAATCATGTTCGTTCGATCGAGATTATATGCTATTACAATGATGATAATTAATGGAGCAAAATTTTTTGTTCGTTGCAGATAATAATCAATAACGTTTATTGGAATACTATTTCAATTTTTTTAATTTGATAAAAAATTAAGTAACGTAATAAATTGTCATACTTTGTTTCCATATGCGATATAAAAAAAAAATATGAGTGCCATCTTTATATTTTTTTGTAAAACTATTTACTATAATATAATAATATTTTTTGAGACTGAGAAACGAAACGAAATGAAATGAAATGAAATGAAATGAAATTTAACGAAATTGAATGTAAATTTTTTCAAATGACGTATTGAACGCCATTCCTATCTGCAGTATTCACGTTTGACCGATTTTTCAGGCCGACCGATTGTTTTGTTATGAAATCTATGTACATATGTATGTATATATATATATATATATATATATATATATATATATATATATATATATATATATGTATACACATATATGTATATATGTATACATAAGACACACACGTGCCAGGATTTTCAAAGCTTTTGTATGATATCGCATTGAATTCTTCAAAGATCAATATTCGAAAAATTACATTATAATAAACAAAAGGATGAAAAAGATCTATTACGTATCTAGATTGCATTTTCTTGTCACGAGTTTATTAAAAGAAGAAAATAATAAATATATTAAGAATAAACATTTCTTGTTCATGATATAATGATTTTAGATTTGTTCAATTTTGTGACTCGTGCGAAGCAGTTTACACGAGAGAACTCTCGCGTGCGACAGCAATTATTACGGATAACGATTGTTCTAGCGGTCTTTTAGGCTTTGCGCTTACGGTACGGAGCATCAATTTTGTTGTTTGTAACCGTAACGTATATACGATCTCTCAATCTCCCTATACATATATATGTGTGTATATATACATGTATATATATATATATATATTCTATGTATATTGTGTATCTATATTGTGCATATTTATCAAATATAATATGTCTATTTATACATTTATCATGATCGATGATGATCATGAGAAGATGATATCATAAATGGTATTTATTACTATTAAATATTTTAAAGAATCATTTTTTTTATTCTCATTACAGAAAATGCAGGACCGATATTTAATCTCGTAGACACTGCGGTGTATAAACCAGCAATGATTAGACCATTAAAAATTCTTAAAAGTGCCTTCATAGTTGGCTGGTATCTGATATTATACTCTGTTGTTGATATCAATGGTCAGCTTGCATCGGAATACGGATGTCCACCACAGGAAAGAATTCTTCCGTGCAGATGTTCAACTCGCGATACGGAGGTCCAAATATGGTATGACAATAACATAAGAAATAACGTATCGCGTGCCATAGGTTTACTTGGACAATAATAATAATAATAATAATTGTTATTCTTTTTTTTTTATTCTTTATAGGTGCAGTCATAGTGAATTACCAAAAGTATTGGAAGGATTAAAATCAGTGAGCCATTATGTGGATCGTCCGATTGACGAGCTGATTCTTGAGAATAATAATTTACCTAGTCTTCCAGGAAAAGCATTTGCCACTTTAAAAGTTTTACGTTTAATGCTCCGAAATAATCGTTTAGAAAGAGTATCCTCCGGTTGGTTGGAAGGTTTACACGATTCGTTATTGGAACTATTCGTCGTTGAATCTGATTTACGTTCGTTGCCCATCGACAGCCTTGAAAATCTTCAAGGTCTCGAAGCGATAACTCTACAAAGTCGTGTTATGAAGAGATTACCAAAATTCTCTGGCCTTCAAAAATTGCGATATCTTCAAATAAATTCGCCTGCTTTATTGGAATTAGCGCCAAGAAACTTTCAAGATCTACCTAATCTCGAACAATTACATGTTTTTGGCAGTCCTCGTCTCGTTCGTTTAGAAGCTGGCTTATTTCGTGATTTACCACGTTTAGAATTGATCAACATCACGGATTGTGCTATCCATTGGATTCATCCTCGTACTATGATCAATCTTCCAGAATTAAAAGAAATATCTTTCGTTGGTAACAATATAATCGACGCTGGAATGGTTGGTCGTGCTTGCATGGATCTTCCATTGCTTTCGGTGATTCGACTCGATCGAAATCGAATTAACAGACTCGCGGAAGGTTCATTTATTGATCTTCCTGTACTGAATCGTCTTTATTTATCACGTAATATTATCACTGAAATATTTGCTGGAGCATTTCGTCGCTTACCAATATTGAAGATTGTAGATCTTAATCACAATTTGATACATCGTATACATCCGGAATTCTTTCCTCGAAGATCTCCAAATGGATTGGAAGAAATGTGGCTTATCAACAACGATCTCAGTCACGTTGCGGAAATACGATCGGTTTTGGAAGCTTTGCCGAGATTGAAATTTCTCGACGTAAGTTATAATCAATTGGAGGAAATCCCGTACGGTACATTGAGAGGTCATCCTACTTTGGAAAGATTTCATTTGGATCACAATCGATTAGGATTCTTACAAAGAGAAACGTTTACTTCGATGCCAGCACTTCGGGAACTTCGGCTTCGAAATAATTCCTTATCGAATTTATTGGAAGCTCCATTTTGGAATTTACCGGCACTTAAGGTAAGATTCCTTTAAAAATATTATATTTGTTTAACATTCTATTATGATCCGTATGATGTACACAATTTTCAGGGATTGGATCTTTCCGAAAATTATTTCAGACACATAGAACCGCGTCTTTTAGCGAATTTACCTAATTTAAGACGTTTGGATCTAAGCGGTAATTCTATAGGATTGATAGAAACAGAATCTTTTCGAAATACACCTGCTCTGGAACACGTGAACATTTCTGGAAATGCCTTGTCCATTTTGCATCCGTTAACTTTCAGACATTTAACTAATTTATATGAACTCGATGTTGGATGGAATCGAATGTTAGAAATTGTCCCTGGTTTGCCAAGGAATATCGAACACCTTCATATGCCTATGAATCGAATCGTTGCTTTGCCATCGATCGCATCCCAGGATCTTGCACTTCCAGTTTTAAGAAAATTAGATCTTAGTGCTAATGGAATCGAAATAATACCACCTGGTGCTCTCAGTGAATTGACTGATCTTCGTAAGTTAATCTTGGGATACAATGCACTTAGAGTCATAGAAGACGGTACCTTTGATGGCTTATCAAAATTGGAACAATTGGATTTGAGATATAATCGATTGGTTACGTTACATGGCAGAAGTTTCAAACAGTTAAGATCTTTAATGGATTTAAATATTCGTGGAAATCGTTTGGAAGTTCTTAGACCTGATATATTTCAAGAGAACAGCAGATTGCAAAGGCTTGATCTTAGTAGAAATAATCTTGCACAAATTCCTCACGCCACGTTCTTAAATACAAGGTAAAGAAAAGAGAGAGAAAAAAAAAAAGAAGTTGTTTATATAATATAATACTTCATCAATTCATTTTTATATAAATATTTATTTTTTATATCGTTCATTTATTATCATCGGTCGCTTTTATGTTATTCATCTATTCATCTTTTATGTCGTTAGCAAAAAAAAAAAAAAAAAAAAAAAAAGAAAAACATCATGACAGACGACAAATTAGTCTAGTAGATTAGAGTACCTTCTAATGGTGACAGTTCGGTGAGAAAGCGGTTTCACTCGTATTTACTTCGTTATGTCATTAGTAAATTGCTCTGTAGAAAGCTCTTCGCATATTTTCCTTTATAATATCCTTTTTTTTTTATCGTTCATCATTCAACATGCCTCGCATATTTTCTATTTTATATGTACCCCATAAAATAATATTATATATTATACAGATACTTAATCTGTACAAAGTAAAACTGTACAAATTATTGGCGATAGTATTATCCTGATATTAAATAAATTGTATCAATATACATATTCTTTTTTTCTTTTTGTCTCAAAGTACATTCTAAATTAAATAATTATAACGAAAGTTTCTGGAAGCATTCGATATAAAGAAGAATACGTAACCGTCTTGATAATTACAGGGACCTTCGGGAATTGTACGCGTCGCACAACACTTTGACCGAGTTACCCGGATCGTTGCACGGTTTAATGGCTCTCGAAATCCTCGACTTGAGCTTCAACAAGCTGAACATCCTGTCACCGGAAACACTGAGCAGTCTGTCGTCTTTGCTTGAATTAAGACTGGTTAGAAATCGAATAAGAGAGTTACGAGAGGGTGCTTTTGATGGTTTACCACGGTTGTCCATAATCGATCTTGAAAATAATGATCTTAGAGTGATCGAGAGGAATGCAATTAGAAGATTGTCCGAATTACAGGCTATAAGACTTGGCAAAAATCGTATACAGGTATATCAAGAATTATATGTATATATATAATATTTATAATTTATATATATATATATATATATATAATACACAAAAATGTACGTGTATATTATAATTAAATATATATTCATAAATATGTTGTTAGACAATTCCAAGAGGTGCTTTCTCCGAATTACCTTTACTTCAAAGTGCAGAGCTCCAAGAAAATCGGATTTTAGAAATCGACAGTAAAGCGTTCATCAACGTACCTCACCTTCTCTTTCTAAATTTAAGTAATAATCATTTGCCAAGTTTGGAATATGCTGGTTTAGAAAGTCTTCAATCATTGGAAGTTCTAGATCTGAGTAATAATCGTTTGGCTCGTGTATCCAGTGACAGTTTGGCTGCGATGGAATGGCTGGTCGAATTAAAAGTGAGAATAAAAGTTAATATCTATTCTTAACGAATCTTTTCGAGAAAGGCAAAACTATTTTGTTAATACCATTAAGCGGGGAGTACTTTCTCGAGAAGAGTGAAATCTCTCCGTGAAGCGTGGAATTACTCTACGACTGCTCCGTTGCGTCTGATGAAACTAATTATTTATACATCGTCTTTTTTTTTTTATACAAGCATATGTGTTCTTTTTATTTTATTTTTCTTTTTTTAATTTCTTTTCTTTTTACCTTCCTTCTTAGATGGATAATAATAGGATTTGCACAATACAAGGTTCACCATTCGATGAAATGCCAAGATTACGTGTACTCAGTTTGAGAAGCAATCGGATGGCATCCGTTTCGGAAAATGCATTTAAAAGATTAAGATCCAATATCGCTATTTTGGATATCGATGGTAATAAATATTTTATTATTAAAAGAAATAAGAATTCGAGTTTAGAATCGAATCATATAGAACAATATATTTTAGGGAATCCTTTATCATGTTCTTGCGGTATGTTATGGCTAAGAGGATGGTTACAACAAGCATCCTCGGAAGGTCCAAGATGTGCTGATGGTTCTCTCTTTAAAGAAATAAGATTGTCCCGTCAAGATTGTCAACATGAAAGATTAGCCGATCCTGTGCATCCTGGTTGTGAATCTGAAATGATCAATAGCGTTACACCCGCTTCGGGTGAGCGAATAACATCAAATATTATTATAAACATTTTATCTATAGAAACATGAAATATTTTAATGAAATAAAAATCTTTTTTAGGATTAAGTGGAGCCACAGAAACGGTATCATTGTGGATGAATTTAGAAAGCTCGACCAAGAGATCTTATGAAAATGATTATTACGAATATTTAAATCATCATTCGAATAACAAAAGCGATCATTCGAATGTCTCTACTTCGCTTCCAATTGTATCTACCGAAACAACGATTCTTCAACCAGTTAAAACTATTCAAAATTCGGATACTATTAAATATTTAAACCCGAAGAATATCACGAGTCAGATAAAAAAGAATTCCTCTATCATACCACCCTCACCAAGTAGTTCAGGATTTACTTTCTTCGGTGTACCTCTGCCAAATTTGAATTTTAATTTCTGGGGTAATACTGGAAGAAAGGCAGAAAGGAAAGAAATTTCAGGAGGTAGACCTGGTAGGGGACGTTACAGAGTATTTCCACCAACTGAGCCAGAAATTCATAGGGGTGGTTTTATACCCTTACCACGAGGACAAGGTGGTTTTATTCCGATAACCGACTCTTCTCATTTTGTTTATGATCAAAGACAAATAAAGAATGATCCCCCAAAAGATAATCTAGATCAGGATACTAATTATATTCGCGTACAAGAACAACGTAATTCGAAACATTCGAATAATACTATGTCTCAATTGGAAAAAAATGTTTCGAGGACGAACAAGTCCCGATCAGGTTCGAAAAATAAGGATGAAGTTTTTACTACGAGTATTATTGGTACTTCAAGATTTTCAAACAATTTAACCGAAAATAGGTATCTTCTGATAACAATATTATGTCATTTCTATTGAAGTATATAGTTTTAATATTTGTTGTTATTTTTGTTTTGTTTTATAGGCCATACTCTTTATTAAATTTGACAAAAAGTATTAAATCATCGTCGTTAGCTTCTAATGAAACGTTATTAAAAATAAACGAAACATCTCTTCCAATAGAATTCAATCAAGACGATAAATTACTAATGAATATGAAAGAACGTAAAGTAATTAATGATTCGCGTATGGAAATTGCAAGTAAAATTGTTTGGACGACGCCAAAAAACGATTTTGTCAGAATGACATTTCCATCTAATAAAGCAATTGTGACCACAATTAGTAATAATCACGATAATTCAAATGATTTTGATGAAAAGATAATGAAAGATAAAAATTACTTTTGGAATTCTGAGACGATGGAAGCTCAAAAAATTGAAACAACCATGACAATGATTAATGAACAAAATGAACCTACTGGTAAGATTTTTCTGTACTACGTAAATGCTTCTAATTGTTTATTATAAATATCTTTATCTTATAATTAATTTAATAATATGTGGAAAATATTGTTCATTATTATAGATAACATTCATATAGTTACAACGTATTATCCGTCTACTTCTACTTCTTCTACAACAACAATGACGACAACCATGACAACGAAGGCAACGACAATTAATAAATTAAAAGATAAAACTATTGGAACTTTACAAACTAATCGAAAGACAGAAGCATCAGCTTTGTCAGCTTTTCTGGCACCAGGTGGTCAAATTCCTTCCTCCGTATCAACAACTGGTATACGTACTTTAGGTAGGCCAACGATAACAAAGGTACCATCTCCATATTTAGCTGAAACAACGGATCATAATCGAAGTCAGGAAAAGGAAAATCCTGTGGCTGGTGCTGTTCAAAGGAACATTGAAAATTTGGAATATACATTCTTGAACAACAAAGAAATAACAACTACTCCACATGATAATGTTAAAATAATTGAAGACAATCGTTTTAATTGGTACTTTCAACATTACAATGACACCAATTTAGAACCTTTTATTGGAACAGTTTATAGCGATAGTGTTAAAATAAGTATTTGTCAATCTTTGTTATTACTTCAATTTTGTTTCGTTATATATATAATCTAATTTGAAAATATTATTTCCTTTCTCTCTTTTTCTCTTGATATCTGTTAAAGATGTGAAAAAAAAAATATAGAAAATGTAAAAGATTGTAAAAATATAAATAAATATTATTGCATGAAATTGTACTTAGGGCAGTTTATCATTCTTTCTTTTATAAAGCTTTACGTCAACAATAAGTATAGGTGCAATTCTTGACCGAATTAGATAAATAAAGTTACCTTTCAAAGATAAAGAAGCTTCGAATTCTCGAAGCAGCTTTATATTACTTGAAAAAATGATATATCAACAAGAATACTTTCTCTATAAAAAGAAAGTTTTAACAAAAATTTTTAAAAGGTCATATCCTTCCCTAAATCTTCATCTTTAAAATGAAATAATTTATAAAAATCGCACCAAGTACTACAACTGGGCTCATTATAGACATAAAAATTGTATTCACCATTTTTACTAACATCAATAAAAACATTGATGGTTTCCGATAAAGAAACATAAAAATGACTTTCAATGCATATAAATATTAAACATAATTAATTTCGATAATTAACTAAATATTTAAACAATCTACAATGTACACGAGGCACAACTAACTAATATTTAAACAACAGCATATTCGTTTAAACACTAAAAATACTAAAACGCGCGAGGTAATTAAAATAATTCTAACTTAAAATTCCTACACTTTAAATTTTACCTCGGAATTATTGGCCTTGTGCAATATCAACATAAACAGATCTTCTATTAACTTTGACAGATCGCGAGTTAGTATTCTTTTGCACTCCGACCAGTGAACATCGATACTCTCAATTTCTAATCGCGGAAACTTAAAAATTAATATTTTCGATAATTTCCAATTAATATAAACAGCCTATAATATACGCGGAGCACAATAAATAAATATTTAAACAATAGTAGATTCGTTTAATCATTAAAAAGACGGGAAAACTCGTTGGACTTAAAATAATTCTAATTTAAAATTCCTATACTTTAAAATTTTATCTCGGTATTGTTGGCCTTGTGCAATAACAACATAAACAGCCCTTCTATTAACTTTGACGGTTCGCGAGTTAGTATTCTTTTGCACTCCGACCAGTGAACATCGATACTCTCAATTTCTAATCGCGGAAACTTAAAAATTAATATTTTCGATAATTTCCAATTAATATAAACAGCCTATAATATACGCGGAGCACAATAAATAAATATTTAAACAAAAGTAGATTCGTTTAAACATTAAAAAGACGGAAAAACTCGTTCGACTTAAAATAATTCTAATTTAAAATTCCTATACTTTAAAATTTTATCTCGGTATTGTTGGCCTTGTGCAATATCAACATAAACAGCCCTTCTATTAACTTTGACGGTTCGCGAGTTAGTATTATTTTGCACTCCGACCAGTGAACATCGATACTATCAATTTCTAATCGCGGAAACTTATAAATTAATATTTTCGATAATTTCCAATTAATATAAACAGTCTTTGATATACGCGGAGCACAATAAATAAATATTTAAACAATAGTAGATTCGTTTAAACATTAAAAAGACGGGAAAACTCGTTCGACTTAAAATAATTCTAATTTAAAATTCCTATACTTTAAAATTTTATCTCGGTATTGTTGGCCTTGTGCAATATCAACATAAACAGCCCTTCTATTAACTTTGACGGTTCGCGAGTTAGTATTATTTTGCACTCCGACCAGTGAACAACTATACTCTCAATTTCTAATCGCGAAAACTTATAAATTAATATTTTCGATAATTTCCAATTAATATAAACAGCCTATAATATGCGCGGAGCACAATAAATAAATATTTAAACAAAAGTAGATTCGTTTAAACATTAAAAAGACGGAAAAACTCGTTCGACTTAAAATAATTCTAATTTAAAATTCCTATACTTTAAAATTTTATCTCGGTATTGTTGGCCTTGTGCAATATCAACATAAACAGCCCTTCTATTAACTTTGACGGTTCGCGAGTTAGTATTATTTTGCACTCCGACCAGTGAACAACTATACTCTCAATTTCTAATCGCGAAAACTTAAAAATTAATATTTTCGATAATTTCCAATTAATATAAACAGTCTTTGATATACGCGGAGCACAATAAATAAATATTTAAACAATAGTAGATTCGTTTAAACATTAAAAAGACGGGAAAACTCGTTCGACTTAAAATAATTCTAATTTAAAATTCCTATACTTTAAAATTTTATCTCGGTATTGTTGGCCTTGTGCAATATCAACATAAACAGCCCTTCTATTAACTTTGATGGTTCGCGAGTTAGTATTCTTTTGCATTCCGACCAGTGAACATCGATACTATCAATTTCTAATCGCGAAAACTTAAAAATTAATATTTTCGATAATTTTCAATTAATATAAACAGTCTTTGATATACGCGGAGCACAATAAATAAATATTTAAACAATAGTAGATTCGTTTAAACATTAAAAAGACGGAAAAACTCGTTCGACTTAAAATAATTCTAATTTAAAATTCCTATACTTTAAAATTTTATCTCGGTATTGTTGGCCTTGTGCAATATCAACATAAACAGCCCTTCTATTAACTTTGACGGTTCGCGAGTTAGTATTCTTTTGCACTCCGACCAGTGAACATCGATACTCTCAATTTCTAATCGCGAAAACTTAAAAATTAATATTTTCGATAATTTCCAATTAATATAAACAGCCTATAATATGCGCGGAGCACAATAAATAAATATTTAAACAAAAGTAGATTCGTTTAAACATTAAAAAGACGGAAAAACTCGTTCGACTTAAAATAATTCTAATTTAAAATTCCTATACTTTAAAATTTTATCTCGGTATTGTTGGCCTTGTGCAATATCAACATAAACAGCCCTTCTATTAACTTTGACGGTTCGCGAGTTAGTATTATTTTGCACTCCGACCAGTGAACAACTATACTCTCAATTTCTAATCGCGAAAACTTAAAAATTAATATTTTCGATAATTTCCAATTAATATAAACAGTCTTTGATATACGCGGAGCACAATAAATAAATATTTAAACAATAGTAGATTCGTTTAAACATTAAAAAGACGGGAAAACTCGTTCGACTTAAAATAATTCTAATTTAAAATTCCTATACTTTAAAATTTTATCTCGGTATTGTTGGCCTTGTGCAATATCAACATAAACAGCCCTTCTATTAACTTTGATGGTTCGCGAGTTAGTATTCTTTTGCATTCCGACCAGTGAACATCGATACTATCAATTTCTAATCGCGAAAACTTAAAAATTAATATTTTCGATAATTTTCAATTAATATAAACAGTCTTTGATATACGCGGAGCACAATAAATAAATATTTAAACAATAGTAGATTCGTTTAAACATTAAAAAGACGGAAAAACTCGTTCGACTTAAAATAATTCTAATTTAAAATTCCTATACTTAAAAATTTTATCTCGGTATTGTTGGCCTTGTGCAATATCAACATAAACAGCCCTTCTATTAACTTTGACGGTTCGCGAGTTAGTATTCTTTTGCACTCCGACCAGTGAACATCGATACTCTCAATTTCTAATCGCGAAAACTTAAAAATTAATATTTTCGATAATTTCCAATTAATATAAACAGCCTATAATATGCGCGGAGCACAATAAATAAATATTTAAACAAAAGTAGATTCGTTTAAACATTAAAATGACGGAAAAACTCGTTCGTCTTAAAATAATTCTAATTTAAAATTCCTATACTTTAAAATTTTATCTCGGTATTGTTGGCCTTGTGCAATATCAACATAAACAGCCCTTCTATTAACTTTGACGGTTCGCGAGTTAGTATTATTTTGCACTCCGACCAGTGAACAACTATACTCTCAATTTCTAATCGCGAAAACTTAAAAATTAATATTTTCGATAATTTCCAATTAATATAAACAGCCTATAATATGCGCGGAGCACAATAAATAAATATTTAAACAAAAGTAGATTCGTTTAAACATTAAAAAGACGGAAAAACTCGTTCGACTTAAAATAATTCTAATTTAAAATTCCTATACTTTAAAATTTTATCTCGGTATTGTTGGCCTTGTGCAATATCAACATAAACAGCCCTTCTATTAACTTTGACGGTTCGCGAGTTAGTATTATTTTGCACTCCGACCAGTGAACATCGATACTATCAATTTCTAATCGCGAAAACTTAAAAATTAATATTTTCGATAATTTTCAATTAATATAAACAGTCTTTGATATACGCGGAGCACAATAAATAAATATTTAAACAATAGTAGATTCGTTTAAACATTAAAAAGACGGAAAAACTCGTTCGACTTAAAATAATTCTAATTTAAAATTCCTATACTTAAAAATTTTATCTCGGTATTGTTGGCCTTGTGCAATATCAACATAAACAGCCCTTCTATTAACTTTGACGGTTCGCGAGTTAGTATTCTTTTGCACTCCGACCAGTGAACATCGATACTCTCAATTTCTAATCGCGAAAACTTAAAAATTAATATTTTCGATAATTTCCAATTAATATAAACAGCCTATAATATGCGCGGAGCACAATAAATAAATATTTAAACAAAAGTAGATTCGTTTAAACATTAAAATGACGGAAAAACTCGTTCGTCTTAAAATAATTCTAATTTAAAATTCCTATACTTTAAAATTTTATCTCGGTATTGTTGGCCTTGTGCAATATCAACATAAACAGCCCTTCTATTAACTTTGACGGTTCGCGAGTTAGTATTATTTTGCACTCCGACCAGTGAACAACTATACTCTCAATTTCTAATCGCGAAAACTTAAAAATTAATATTTTCGATAATTTCCAATTAATATAAACAGCCTATAATATGCGCGGAGCACAATAAATAAATATTTAAACAAAAGTAGATTCGTTTAAACATTAAAAAGACGGAAAAACTCGTTCGACTTAAAATAATTCTAATTTAAAATTCCTATACTTTAAAATTTTATCTCGGTATTGTTGGCCTTGTGCAATATCAACATAAACAGCCCTTCTATTAACTTTGACGGTTCGCGAGTTAGTATTATTTTGCACTCCGACCAGTGAACATCGATACTATCAATTTCTAATCGCGAAAACTTAAAAATTAATATTTTCGATAATTTTCAATTAATATAAACAGTCTTTGATATACGCGGAGCACAATAAATAAATATTTAAACAATAGTAGATTCGTTTAAACATTAAAAAGACGGAAAAACTCGTTCGACTTAAAATAATTCTAATTTAAAATTCCTATACTTAAAAATTTTATCTCGGTATTGTTGGCCTTGTGCAATATCAACATAAACAGCCCTTCTATTAACTTTGACGGTTCGCGAGTTAGTATTCTTTTGCACTCCGACCAGTGAACATCGATACTCTCAATTTCTAATCGCGAAAACTTAAAAATTAATATTTTCGATAATTTCCAATTAATATAAACAGCCTATAATATGCGCGGAGCACAATAAATAAATATTTAAACAAAAGTAGATTCGTTTAAACATTAAAATGACGGAAAAACTCGTTCGTCTTAAAATAATTCTAATTTAAAATTCCTATACTTTAAAATTTTATCTCGGTATTGTTGGCCTTGTGCAATATCAACATAAACAGCCCTTCTATTAACTTTGACGGTTCGCGAGTTAGTATTATTTTGCACTCCGACCAGTGAACAACTATACTCTCAATTTCTAATCGCGAAAACTTAAAAATTAATATTTTCGATAATTTCCAATTAATATAAACAGCCTATAATATGCGCGGAGCACAATAAATAAATATTTAAACAAAAGTAGATTCGTTTAAACATTAAAAAGACGGAAAAACTCGTTCGACTTAAAATAATTCTAATTTAAAATTCCTATACTTTAAAATTTTATCTCGGTATTGTTGGCCTTGTGCAATATCAACATAAACAGCCCTTCTATTAACTTTGACGGTTCGCGAGTTAGTATTATTTTGCACTCCGACCAGTGAACATCGATACTATCAATTTCTAATCGCGAAAACTTAAAAATTAATATTTTCGATAATTTTCAATTAATATAAACAGTCTTTGATATACGCGGAGCACAATAAATAAATATTTAAACAATAGTAGATTCGTTTAAACATTAAAAAGACGGAAAAACTCGTTCGACTTAAAATAATTCTAATTTAAAATTCCTATACTTAAAAATTTTATCTCGGTATTGTTGGCCTTGTGCAATATCAACATAAACAGCCCTTCTATTAACTTTGACGGTTCGCGAGTTAGTATTCTTTTGCACTCCGACCAGTGAACATCGATACTCTCAATTTCTAATCGCGAAAACTTAAAAATTAATATTTTCGATAATTTCCAATTAATATAAACAGCCTATAATATGCGCGGAGCACAATAAATAAATATTTAAACAAAAGTAGATTCGTTTAAACATTAAAAAGACGGAAAAACTCGTTCGACTTAAAATAATTCTAATTTAAAATTCCTATACTTTAAAATTTTATCTCGGTATTGTTGGCCTTGTGCAATATCAACATAAACAGCCCTTCTATTAACTTTGACGGTTCGCGAGTTAGTATTATTTTGCACTCCGACCAGTGAACATCGATACTATCAATTTCTAATCGCGGAAACTTATAAATTAATATTTTCGATAATTTCCAATTAATATAAACAGTCTTTGATATACGCGGAGCACAATAAATAAATATTTAAACAATAGTAGATTCGTTTAAACATTAAAAAGACGGGAAAACTCGTTCGACTTAAAATAATTCTAATTTAAAATTCCTATACTTTAAAATTTTATCTCGGTATTGTTGGCCTTGTGCAATATCAACATAAACAGCCCTTCTATTAACTTTGACGGTTCGCGAGTTAGTATTATTTTGCACTCCGACCAGTGAACAACTATACTCTCAATTTCTAATCGCGAAAACTTATAAATTAATATTTTCGATAATTTCCAATTAATATAAACAGCCTATAATATGCGCGGAGCACAATAAATAAATATTTAAACAAAAGTAGATTCGTTTAAACATTAAAAAGACGGAAAAACTCGTTCGTCTTAAAATAATTCTAATTTAAAATTCCTATACTTTAAAATTTTATCTCGGTATTGTTGGCCTTGTGCAATATCAACATAAACAGCCCTTCTATTAACTTTGACGGTTCGCGAGTTAGTATTATTTTGCACTCCGACCAGTGAACAACTATACTCTCAATTTCTAATCGCGAAAACTTAAAAATTAATATTTTCGATAATTTCCAATTAATATAAACAGTCTTTGATATACGCGGAGCACAATAAATAAATATTTAAACAATAGTAGATTCGTTTAAACATTAAAAAGACGGGAAAACTCGTTCGACTTAAAATAATTCTAATTTAAAATTCCTATACTTTAAAATTTTATCTCGGTATTGTTAGCCTTGTGCAATATCGACATAAACAGCCCTTCTATTAACTTTGATGGTTCGCGAGTTAGTATTCTTTTGCATTCCGACCAGTGAACATCGATACTATCAATTTCTAATCGCGAAAACTTAAAAATTAATATTTTCGATAATTTTCAATTAATATAAACAGTCTTTGATATACGCGGAGCACAATAAATAAATATTTAAACAATAGTAGATTCGTTTAAACATTAAAAAGACGGAAAAACTCGTTCGACTTAAAATAATTCTAATTTAAAATTCCTATACTTAAAAATTTTATCTCGGTATTGTTGGCCTTGTGCAATATCAACATAAACAGCCCTTCTATTAACTTTGACGGTTCGCGAGTTAGTATTCTTTTGCACTCCGACCAGTGAACATCGATACTCTCAATTTCTAATCGCGAAAACTTAAAAATTAATATTTTCGATAATTTCCAATTAATATAAACAGCCTATAATATGCGCGGAGCACAATAAATAAATATTTAAACAAAAGTAGATTCGTTTAAACATTAAAAAGACGGAAAAACTCGTTCGACTTAAAATAATTCTAATTTAAAATTCCTATACTTTAAAATTTTATCTCGGTATTGTTGGCCTTGTGCAATATCAACATAAACAGCCCTTCTATTAACTTTGACGGTTCGCGAGTTAGTATTATTTTGCACTCCGACCAGTGAACATCGATACTATCAATTTCTAATCGCGAAAACTTAAAAATTAATATTTTCGATAATTTTCAATTAATATAAACAGTCTTTGATATACGCGGAGCACAATAAATAAATATTTAAACAATAGTAGATTCGTTTAATCATTAAAAAGACGGGAAAACTCGTTGGACTTAAAATAATTCTAATTTAAAATTCCTATACTTTAAAATTTTATCTCGGTATTGTTGGCCTTGTGCAATAACAACATAAACAGCCCTTCTATTAACTTTGACGGTTCGCGAGTTAGTATTTTTTTGCACTCCGACCAGTGAACATCGATACTCTCAATTTCTAATCGCGGAAACTTAAAAATTAATATTTTCGATAATTTCCAATTAATATAAACAGCCTATAATATACGCGGAGCACAATAAATAAATATTTAAACAAAAGTAGATTCGTTTAAACATTAAAAAGACGGAAAAACTCGTTCGACTTAAAATAATTCTAATTTAAAATTCCTATACTTTAAAATTTTATCTCGGTATTGTTGGCCTTGTGCAATATCAACATAAACAGCCCTTCTATTAACTTTGACGGTTCGCGAGTTAGTATTATTTTGCACTCCGACCAGTGAACATCGATACTATCAATTTCTAATCGCGGAAACTTATAAATTAATATTTTCGATAATTTCCAATTAATATAAACAGTCTTTGATATACGCGGAGCACAATAAATAAATATTTAAACAATAGTAGATTCGTTTAAACATTAAAAAGACGGGAAAACTCGTTCGACTTAAAATAATTCTAATTTAAAATTCCTATACTTAAAAATTTTATCTCGGTATTGTTGGCCTTGTGCAATATCAACATAAACAGCCCTTCTATTAACTTTGACGGTTCGCGAGTTAGTATTCTTTTGCACTCCGACCAGTGAACATCGATACTCTCAATTTCTAATCGCGAAAACTTAAAAATTAATATTTTCGATAATTTCCAATTAATATAAACAGCCTATAATATGCGCGGAGCACAATAAATAAATATTTAAACAAAAGTAGATTCGTTTAAACATTAAAAAGACGGAAAAACTCGTTCGACTTAAAATAATTCTAATTTAAAATTCCTATACTTTAAAATTTTATCTCGGTATTGTTGGCCTTGTGCAATATCAACATAAACAGCCCTTCTATTAACTTTGACGGTTCGCGAGTTAGTATTATTTTGCACTCCGACCAGTGAACATCGATACTATCAATTTCTAATCGCGAAAACTTAAAAATTAATATTTTCGATAATTTTCAATTAATATAAACAGTCTTTGATATACGCGGAGCACAATAAATAAATATTTAAACAATAGTAGATTCGTTTAATCATTAAAAAGACGGGAAAACTCGTTGGACTTAAAATAATTCTAATTTAAAATTCCTATACTTTAAAATTTTATCTCGGTATTGTTGGCCTTGTGCAATAACAACATAAACAGCCCTTCTATTAACTTTGACGGTTCGCGAGTTAGTATTTTTTTGCACTCCGACCAGTGAACATCGATACTCTCAATTTCTAATCGCGGAAACTTAAAAATTAATATTTTCGATAATTTCCAATTAATATAAACAGCCTATAATATACGCGGAGCACAATAAATAAATATTTAAACAAAAGTAGATTCGTTTAAACATTAAAAAGACGGAAAAACTCGTTCGACTTAAAATAATTCTAATTTAAAATTCCTATACTTTAAAATTTTATCTCGGTATTGTTGGCCTTGTGCAATATCAACATAAACAGCCCTTCTATTAACTTTGACGGTTCGCGAGTTAGTATTATTTTGCACTCCGACCAGTGAACATCGATACTATCAATTTCTAATCGCGGAAACTTATAAATTAATATTTTCGATAATTTCCAATTAATATAAACAGTCTTTGATATACGCGGAGCACAATAAATAAATATTTAAACAATAGTAGATTCGTTTAAACATTAAAAAGACGGGAAAACTCGTTCGACTTAAAATAATTCTAATTTAAAATTCCTATACTTTAAAATTTTATCTCGGTATTGTTGGCCTTGTGCAATATCAACATAAACAGCCCTTCTATTAACTTTGACGGTTCGCGAGTTAGTATTATTTTGCACTCCGACCAGTGAACATCGATACTATCAATTTCTAATCGCGAAAACTTAAAAATTAATATTTTCGATAATTTTCAATTAATATAAACAGTCTTTGATATACGCGGAGCACAATAAATAAATATTTAAACAATAGTAGATTCGTTTAAACATTAAAAAGACGGAAAAACTCGTTCGACTTAAAATAATTCTAATTTAAAATTCCTATACTTAAAAATTTTATCTCGGTATTGTTGGCCTTGTGCAATATCAACATAAACAGCCCTTCTATTAACTTTGACGGTTCGCGAGTTAGTATTATTTTGCACTCCGACCAGTGAACAACTATACTCTCAATTTCTAATCGCGAAAACTTATAAATTAATATTTTCGATAATTTCCAATTAATATAAACAGCCTATAATATGCGCGGAGCACAATAAATAAATATTTAAACAAAAGTAGATTCGTTTAAACATTAAAAAGACGGAAAAACTCGTTCGACTTAAAATAATTCTAATTTAAAATTCCTATACTTTAAAATTTTATCTCGGTATTGTTGGCCTTGTGCAATATCAACATAAACAGCCCTTCTATTAACTTTGACGGTTCGCGAGTTAGTATTATTTTGCACTCCGACCAGTGAACAACTATACTCTCAATTTCTAATCGCGAAAACTTAAAAATTAATATTTTCGATAATTTCCAATTAATATAAACAGTCTTTGATATACGCGGAGCACAATAAATAAATATTTAAACAATAGTAGATTCGTTTAAACATTAAAAAGACGGAAAAACTCGTTCGACTTAAAATAATTCTAATTTAAAATTCCTATACTTTAAAATTTTATCTCGGTATTGTTGGCCTTGTGCAATATCAACATAAACAGCCCTTCTATTAACTTTGACGGTTCGCGAGTTAGTATTCTTTTGCACTCCGACCAGTGAACATCGATACTCTCAATTTCTAATCGCGAAAACTTAAAAATTAATATTTTCGATAATTTCCAATTAATATAAACAGTCTTTGATATACGCGGAGCACAATAAATAAATATTTAAACAATAGTAGATTCGTTTAAACATTAAAAAGACGGGAAAACTCGTTCGACTTAAAATAATTCTAATTTAAAATTCCTATACTTAAAAATTTTATCTCGGTATTGTTGGCCTTGTGCAATATCAACATAAACAGCCCTTCTATTAACTTTGACGGTTCGCGAGTTAGTATTATTTTGCACTCCGACCAGTGAACATCGATACTATCAATTTCTAATCGCGGAAACTTATAAATTAATATTTTCGATAATTTCCAATTAATATAAACAGTCTTTGATATACGCGGAGCACAATAAATAAATATTTAAACAAAAGTAGATTCGTTTAAACATTAAAAAGACGGAAAAACTCGTTCGACTTAAAATAATTCTAATTTAAAATTCCTATACTTTAAATTTTATCTTGGGATATTCGGTTTTTTTTTTATTAACATATATTGTCTTTTTGTTGATTTAGACGGCTAACAGATCAGTTCACGTTTGTCCTTCGACGAGTAATTATCGGAAGTCTCTCAGGATATCTTTGCTGCAAGTGTCAACGAATATTTATGGTAAATTTATTTTTATATTTCATGTTTCTTCAATAATTTATATAGTTTCTTATTATAACAGTGATAATAATTATTTTTTTTTTATTTTTTTGTTTCAGGACATTGCAATCGTGCGTGAAGCCTTGGTGTAATCGAATATTTTTATCATTGAAATATGAATATCTCGAAGCAGTGCTTGTTCGTTCGTGTTTCGCGATTTAAAGATATTTATTTGCATCGATTGCGTGCAATGCAATCGTTAGAGTCAGTGTTTGTTCGCAATGCTTTTTGGTTTTTTAACAGTCACACAGACTGTATTTATAAAAAGATAATAGAGTTTCGCGAAGTAAATTCAGTGACCGTCCGTTAAAAAATAATTATCGCGTAATAGAGTCAGTGCATCATTGAAGAGATTCTTGATCAACTTCGATCGAATTAATTGTCAACCACATAGGAAATCATCCACTCTCAATTTCGATCTGAACGAGTGTTTTGGAGCCATCGCAGAACTTCTTAAGTAGTGAGTGAATTTTTAAGTCCCTCCAATCACTCAATCATGTCGAGGACGAAAGGTCCGAATCGGCACGGGTGATTGGTTGTAATTAATTAGTAGAAGAGCATTGAGTGACCACGAGTAAATTTCTTCGGAGATTTACTCGTGAATGGTTTTTTATTTTTTGATTTATTTATTAGATCAGGATGGGGTCTTCTTGCTCAAACGTATTTATAATTATTTGAGATTTTGAATATTTTAATATACTTTTAAATATTTTACTGGAAATAGTAAAAAATCGATATTAATGAGTTCTAATAAAGAATGAGCAAGAAGACATTCGCGATGGATAGTCTCTGGATTACAAACGAAACTGTGGATAATTTTTTAACAATAATTAAAAAATATTCGCTTGTAAGAAGGAACGTCCAAGGGTTTGCTTTATATTTTTAAATAATTATTAATTAAATATTTAATCGATTTAAATTGATACAATAAATGTCTCGATAGAGTCATTGGTTTTGAAAGAGATAAATCGTGTAGAATGATTGCTAAAAAATAAAGAGACGTAGTCCGTAAACCTAGATAATAAATTAATTAATTTTTAGCTTAGGATTTTCAGCAATTAATATATTAATTAAAATTTTTTTTAGGCTACCAATAATTGTGTAAAGATTTTCTTTTATATCTTATAATTTCGAATAAAATTTTGTCGTTACAGTTTCTGAAGGATATTCGATTTGATCACAAACTGTGGCTTAAGAGGACGATTATCAAGTTATTGAGTTATTTTCGAAAATTCACTGGAAATTTTCGAGAATGGCTCTTAGTCGTATTTTAATTTTACCATGTTGTCACTCAAAATGCTCTTTATGGTGATGGGTGTAAGGGTGTAAATTTAAAAAACAGAGACGAAGTAACATTTCTTAAATAACATTTCCAGATTGCCACGCTTACGCGAATAGGATTTTTTCATATTTTATATATTTTTAATATTAAACTTAAGACATAAATTTTACACATTTTCTCTTTTCTAAAATTTAATTGAATTTATGATTCTAGTTTAATAAAATCAAATTTTACGTTAAAGTCGATTGATAAATTTTGCACATTTTCTCTTTTCTAAAGTACAGTTAAATTCATAATTTTATTTTAATAAAATTTAATTTTATTCTAATAAGTTCTATTTTAAAATCATATATTTATGAAATGTAAAAGTAATATAATATTTCTTTCAGACAAAATAATATTTCTTTATTTCAGTGTTCTACATATTTCATTTTTTTTTTTAATTAATCTTTTATTTTTCTTAAGCTAATTATATTAATTTCAGAATTTTATTGTTCGTATAATTAATATATTCTTTTTTCTTTCCTTATTTCTTTTCAGCTAGTTCCAGGACGTGGGATCACGAAGACGGAAAGGAATAATTAATAAAGAAGATTATCTTAACATTTAAATAATGTACGATCTACATAAATTATAATTAATTAATATTTAAACAACGGGATATTCTTAACAACGTAATAAAGATCATATACATGTACTACTGTATATTATTGATTAATAGATAGAATCTCGATTTAAAATTGAAACGCAAAGAAAATTTTCTTCACTGTCATTACTATTTATTCTAATTTATTCTCATTAATTATCCATTATATATCTCGGTTGGGACCCATGGGATGGGCCCATGGGAGAGAGCCTCTGTGCGGGTTGCTGTTTTAGCATCATGTAGAGCAGCTTCTATTCTCTTATCTATCTGCGGCTCTTTTTTTAAGTCATATCTTTCTTGTTTTTTATTTCAATGTCATTAATACACTCTTATTAATTATGATTTATAGTTTCGGGTGGGACCCATGGGAGGGGCCCATGGGTGAGGGCCTCTGTGCGGGTTGCTGTCTCAGCATTTTATAGAGCTGCTTCTATTCTCTTATCTTTCTGCGGCTCTCTTTTCTAAGTTATATTTTTCTTGTTTTTATTTTCTATGTTATTAATATACTCTTATGAATTATGATTTATAGTCTCGGGTGGGACCCATGGGATGGGCCATGGGGGTGTGCCTCTGTGCGGGTAGCTCTCTCAGCATCGTATAGAACTGCATTTCTTTTTTTCTCTTTTCTATCTCATATTTTTCTTTTTTAATTATGTTTTCAGTTATGTTATTAATAAATTATTTCTTTTCAGTTATGTTTTCTTAATATTTATTTATGTTGTTCCTTTTTAATTATGTCTTTAATTATGTTTTTAATTATATGTTTAATTATGTGTTTAATTATGTGTTTAATTATGTGTTTATTTGTGTTTGTTTATGTGTTTAATTATGTGTTTAATAATGTTTTTAAATATGTTATTAATATATTCTTATTAATTATGATTTATAAATTTTAGGTAGGACACATGAGAAGGTGCGGACTGCTGTCTCAGGATCGTATAGAACTGCATTTCTTTTTTTCTCTTTTCTATCTCATATTTTTCTTTTTTTAATTATGTTTTCAGTTATGTTATTAATAAGTTATTTCTTTTCAGTTATATTTTCTTAATATTTATTTAGATTGTTTCTTTTCAATTATGTTTTCTTAATATTTATTTATGTTATTTCTTTTTAATTATGTTATGTTTTTAGGTTTGTTATTAATATATTCTAATTAATTTTAATTTTTTAGCATTAGGTAGGACCCATGAGATGAGGCGGATTGTTGTTCCAGCAGCATGCAGAGCTACTTCTATTTTCTTATCTTTCTTTTATTCATCTTCTTTTTTTTTTCAGGAATGATCGAACAATCATGCAGCGATATTCAATATGTCTTTTCTCTTCTTTTTCTTATTTTTTCCTTATCTTCTTTTTTTTCAGGATAGATCATCAAGGCATAGATTCACCTACGGTCGGATGCGTCATCGTAGTATGGCTGGATTCATCATGGATTTTTACACGCGGTTACGGGAAGGATAGGAAGAACACTGGCGCGCGTGTCGGCGTGCACAAGCGTGGGTGTTCTCGGGCGCGATTATACTTCGTTTGATTGCTCGTATCGAAAACGCGGATTTAGAGTAGAGTCACCGTTTTTCTAAAACTCACGTGAATGAACGCGGGCGCGACTTAAAAGTCCTACCGGGGACTTCGTTTATATTTGCTCGAATATTCGATTAGATTACCTCGCGAACGCGTTTTTTTAGAGTAGAGTCACCGTTTTCCGAACACTTGCGTGGGTGTCCGGGCGCGATTAAAAGTCCTACCATGGACTTCGTTTAGTGTTGAAATTCGGGGTGCGCGAACGGTTTACCTTGTAGTGCTGTACATAGCTGGCTGATGTTATGATAATCCTCATATTTGGTAGCGGGGCGGAAATCCCGACAAATATCATGGAAATTCTAAATACCGGTTAGCATATGTCACTTTGGATTTCAACTTAGAGTCACCGTTATTCTAACACTCATGTGAGTGTTCGCGTGCGCGATTAAAAGTCCTACCGGGGACTTCGTTTTGTTTGCTCGAATATTCGATTAGTTTATTTAGAGTAGAGTCACCGTTTTCCGAACACTTGCGTGGGTGTCCGCGCGCGATTAAAAGTCCTATTATGGACTTCGTTTTAGTGTTGAAATTTGGAGTGCGCTTCGGATTTCAACTTAGAGTCACCGTTATACTAACACTCACGTAAGAGTTCGCATGCGCGATTGAAAGTCCTACCGGGGACTTCGTTTGATTTCTTCGACATATCGATTAGATTACTTCGCGAATTTGGACAGAACAATAGAATCTACGTAATTATAACACACGTGAGTGTCGCGAACGCGATTAATGCGCTTTGATTGTTCGAAATTCGGATGCACGAATTCAGATGTGCTTAATAATCCGTTATGCCTGAGGCGGAGGGTGTCGAACGGTTAAGCTTTCTGTAAGTGGAGTCCCTGTAGCTAAGGCTAGATACTTCCTGTTAGCTTTGTCCCATGCCCAAGATATCCGAAGCGGAAGGCATAAGGGATCGGTATCGCGGTACGCGGATTTTAGAGTAAAGTAGAGTCACCGTTAGCTCGTGGGTCTCCACATGCAGCAACTTCCACGTAGTGAGACCTGGATCGTTAATACTTGCAAAGTTTAATTGTAAATTTTTAAATGCAAGTATTACCGAACGAATAGCTGCATATTGTATTACTTTTCCAATATCTTTTCAAACTAATTTCAACTAAACATTAACATATTTTCATTTTATATAGCTAATAATACTTCAAAAGAAGAAATTTGACAGAAATATATTGTACAATAATTTCTCAGAGAAATGAAAAGGAAATTTTTCTATCTCTCTTTTACGTCCATTGCCATTTCTATTTATTCTTATTCACTCTCATTAATTATCCTTTGTGTATTTCGGGTGGGACCCATTGGAGGGGCCTGTGGGGGAGGGCTTCTGTGCGGGTTGCTATCTTAGCATCATATAGAACTGTTTCTCTTATCTTATCCTTTTGGGGCTCTCTATTCTTCTCTTTCTGGGGCTCTCTTTTCTTTCTTCGGTTCTCGTTTCTATCTCAAATTTTTCTTTTTGAATTATGTTTTCCATTATGTTATTATTATGTTATTTCCTTTTTATTATGTATTCTTAATATTTATTTATGTTGTTTCTTTCTAATTATGTTTTTAATTATGTTTATTTTCTATTTATATTATATATATATTATGTTTTATTTTATGTATTTTCTTTCTTTCTCTTATTTTCTGCTTACTTTCTTCTTTTCCAGGATAGATCATCGAGGGTTCATCAGCGACCGGATGGTACATCGAATGGCAAGATTCATCATCGATTTCTACGCGCATACGGGAAGGATAGGAAGAACACGGGCGCGCGTGTCGGCGGGCACAGGCGTGGGTGTTCTCGGGCGCGATTAAACTTCGTTTGATTGTTCGAATCGAAAACGCGAATTGTAGAGTAGAGTCATCGTTTTTCTAACACTCGCGTGGGTGTTCGGGCGCGATTAAAGGTCCTACCGTGGACTTCGTTTGATTTCTTCAAAATTCCGATGGGGGTACTTCGCGAATTTCGGCTTAATAGTAGAATCTACGTAATTATAACACACACGTGAGTGTCGCGACGCGATTAGTATTTCTAAGGAGTGCGCTTTGATTGTTCGAAATTCGGAAAGCACGAATTCGAATGTGCTTAATAATCCGTTATGTCTGAAGCGGACGGTGCAAATGGTGGAGCTATCTGTAAGAGGTGTGTTGTAGCAAAGCTACGCATACCCTGTTAGTTAAGAAGCCAGTGCATTGAAGCGGAAAGGTATAGCGGATCGGTATCGCGGAACGCGAATTTTAGAGTAGAGTCACCGTCAGTCCGTGGGTCTCCACATGCAGCAACTTCCACGTAGTGAGACCTGGATCGTTAATACTTGCAAAGTTTAATAGTAAATTTTTAAATGCAAGTATTACCGAACGAATGGCTGCATATTGTATTACTTTTCCAATATCTTTTTAATCTAATTCCAACTGAACATTAATATTTTTCGACTTTACATCGCTAATAATACTTCAAAAGAAGGAATATGGCAGAATACTATTGTACAATAATTTCTCAGAGAAACGAAAAGGAAATTTTTCTATCTCTCTTTTATGTCCACTGTCATTTTTGTTAATTCTTATTTACTCTCATTAATTATTCTTTACATATTTCGGGTGGGACCCATGGGAGGGGCCTGTGGGCGAGGGCTTCTGTGCGGGTTGCTGTCTTAGCATCATATAGAACCGTTTCTCTTATCTTATCTTTTTGGGGCTCTCTGTTCTTCTCTTTCTGGGGCTCTCTTTTCTTTCTCGGGCTCTTGTTTCTATTTGATATTTTTCCTTTTAAATTATGTTTTCAATTGTGTTATTAATATATTATTTCCTTATAATTATGTTTTTAATTATTTGTTTAATTGTGTTTTTGATTAAGTTCTTAAATATGTTTTTAATATATTTCTATTAATTATGATTTATTTGCTTTAGGAACCATGGGATGATGCATGCTGCTTCTCTTTTCGTTTCTTTTTCTACGTCTCTTATCTATTTATATATATTTTCTATTTGTATTTTATATATGTATATATGTATTATTTTCTGTTTTATATATTTTTTTGTTCTTTTATTTCCACTTTATCTCTTTCTTTTACAGGATAGGTCATCGAGGGATAGGTTCATCAGCGACCGGATGGTACATCGAATGGCAAGATTCATCATCGATTTCTACGCGAATACGGGAAGGATAGGAAGAACACTGACGCGCGTGTCGGCGGGCACAGGCGTGGGTGTTCTCGGGCGCGATTAAACTTCGTTTGATTGTTCGAATCGAAAACGCGAATTGTAGAGTAGAGTCATCGTTTTTCTAACACTCGCGTGGGTGTTCGGGCGCGATTAAAGGTCCTACCGTGGACTTCGTTTGATTTCTTCAAAATTCCGATGGGGGTACTTCGCGAATTTCGGCTTAATAGTAGAATCTACGTAATTATAACACACACGTGAGTGTCGCGACGCGATTAGTATTTCTAAGGAGTGCGCTTTGATTGTTCGAAATTCGGAAAGCACGAATTCGAATGTGCTTAATAATCCGTTATGTCTGAAGCGGACGGTGCAAATGGTGGAGCTATCTGTAAGAGGTGTGTTGTAGCAAAGCTACGCATACCCTGTTAGTTAAGAAGCCAGTGCATTGAAGCGGAAAGGTATAGCGGATCGGTATCGCGGAACGCGAATTTTAGAGTAGAGTCACCGTCAGTCCGTGGGTCTCCACATGCAGCAACTTCCACGTAGTGAGACCTGGATCGTTAATACTTGCAAAGTTTAATTGTAAATTTTTAAATGCAAGTATTACCGAACGAATGGCTGCATATTGTATTACTTTACCAATATCTTTTTAATATAATTCCAATTGAACATTAATATTTTTCTACTTTATATCGCTAATAATACTTCAAAAGAAGAAATATGGCAGAATTCTATTGTACAATAATTTCTCAGGGAAACGAAAAGGAAATTTTTCTATCTCTCTTTTATGTCCACTGTCATTTTTGTTAATTCTTATTTACTCTCATTAATTATTCTTTACATATTTCGGGTGGGACCCATGGGAGGGGCCTGTGGGCGAGGGCTTCTGTGCGGGTTGCTGTCTCAGCATCATATAGAACTGTTTCTCTTTTTTTCTTTTTCTCGTACTCTCTTTTCTATTTCATAATTTTCATTGTTATTTGCTCCTATTAATTATGCTTTATAAGTCTCGGGTGGGACCCATGGAATGGGGACATGGGTGTGGGCCTCTGTGTGGGTTGCTTTCTCAGCATCTTATAGAGCTGCTTCTTTTTTCTTATCTTTCTGCAGCTTTCTTTTCTATCTAATATTTTTCTTATTTAATTATGTTTTTAATTATGTTATTAATATGTTATTTTTTTTCATTATGTCTTTTCAGATTTTTATTATGTTATTTCTTTTTAATTATGTTTGTTTAATATTTATTTGTTATTTATTTTTAATTATGTTTTTAATATATTCTTATTAATTGTGATTTACAGGTTTTAGGTAGGAACCATTAGATGAAGAGGACTGTTGTTTTAGCAGCATGCAGAGCTACTTCTATTTTCTTATCTTTCAGCAGCTCTATTTTATTACTCATATTTTTCTTCTTTAATTATGTTTTTAATTATGTTAATAATATGTTATTTCTTTTTATTATGTCTTTTCAGAATTTAATTATGTTATTTCCTTTTAATTATGTTTTTTTAATATTTATTTATGTTATTTCTTTTTAATTATGTTTTTATGTTTTTAGGTTTGTTATTAATATATTCTAATTAATTTTAATTCTTTAGCATTAGGTAGGACCCATGAGATGAGGCGGATTGTTGTTCCAGCAGCATGCAGAGCTACTTCTATTTTCTTATCTTTCTTTTATTCATCTTCTTTTTTTTTTCAGGAATGATCGAACAATCATGCAGCGATATTCAATATGTCTTTTCTCTTCTTTTTCTTATTTTTTCCTTATCTTCTTTTTTTTCAGGATAGATCATCAAGGCATAGATTCACCTACGGTCGGATGCGTCATCGTAGTATGGCTGGATTCATCATGGATTTTTACACGCGGTTACGGGAAGGATAGGAAGAACACTGGCGCGCGTGTCGGCGTGCACAAGCGTGGGTGTTCTCGGGCGCGATTATACTTCGTTTGATTGCTCGTATCGAAAACGCGGATTTAGAGTAGAGTCACCGTTTTTCTAAAACTCACGTGAATGAACGCGGGCGCGACTTAAAAGTCCTACCGGGGACTTCGTTTATATTTGCTCGAATATTCGATTAGATTACCTCGCGAACGCGTTTTTTTAAAGTAGAGTCACCGTTTTCCGAACACTTGCGTGGGTGTCCGGGCGCGATTAAAAGTCCTACCATGGACTTCGTTTAGTGTTGAAATTCGGGGTGCGCGAACGGTTTACCTTGTAGTGCTGTACATAGCTGGCTGATGTTATGATAATCCTCATATTTGGTAGCGGGGCGGAAATCCCGACAAATATCATGGAAATTCTAAATACCGGTTAGCATATGTCACTTTGGATTTCAACTTAGAGTCACCGTTATTCTAACACTCATGTGAGTGTTCGCGTGCGCGATTAAAAGTCCTACCGGGGACTTCGTTTTGTTTGCTCGAATATTCGATTAGTTTATTTAGAGTAGAGTCACCGTTTTCCGAACACTTGCGTGGGTGTCCGCGCGCGATTAAAAGTCCTATTATGGACTTCGTTTTAGTGTTGAAATTTGGAGTGCGCTTCGGATTTCAACTTAGAGTCACCGTTATACTAACACTCACGTAAGAGTTCGCATGCGCGATTGAAAGTCCTACCGGGGACTTCGTTTGATTTCTTCGACATATCGATTAGATTACTTCGCGAATTTGGATAGAACAATAGAATCTACGTAATTATAACACACGTGAGTGTCGCGAACGCGATTAATGCGCTTTGATTGTTCGAAATTCGGATGCACGAATTCAGATGTGCTTAATAATCCGTTATGCCTGAGGCGGAGGGTGTCGAACGGTTAAGCTTTCTGTAAGTGGAGTCCCTGTAGCTAAGGCTAGATACTTCCTGTTAGCTTTGTCCCATGCCCAAGATATCCGAAGCGGAAGGCATAAGGGATCGGTATCGCGGTACGCGGATTTTAGAGTAAAGTAGAGTCACCGTTAGCTCGTGGGTCTCCACATGCAGCAACTTCCACGTAGTGAGACCTGGATCGTTAATACTTGCAAAGTTTAATTGTAAATTTTTAAATGCAAGTATTACCGAACGAATGGCTGCATATTGTATTACTTTTCCAATATCTTTTCAAACTAATTCCAACTAAACATTAACATATTTTCATTTTATATAGCTAATAATACTTCAAAAGAAGGAATATGGCAGAATACTATTGTACAATAATTTCTCAGAGAAACGAAAAGGAAATTTTTCTATCTCTCTTTTATGTCCACTGTCATTTCTATTAATTCTTATTTACTCTCATTAATTATTTTTTATATATTTCGGGTGGGACCCATGGGAGGGGCCTGTGGGCGAGGGCTTCTGTGCGGGTTGCTGTCTTAGCATCATATAGAACTATTTCTCTTATCTTATCTTTTTGGGGCTCTCTGTTCTTCTCTTTCTGGGGTTCTATTTTCTTTCTCCGGCTCTCGTTTCTATCTCATATTTTTCTTTTTGAATTATGTTATCCATTATGTTATTATTATGTTATTTCCTTTTTATTATGTATTCTTAATATTTATTTATGTTGTTTCTTTCTAATTATGTTTTTAATTATGTTTTTAATTATGTTTATTTTCTATTTATATTATATATATATATTATGTTTTATTTTATGTATTTTCTTTCTTTCTCTTATTTTCTGCTTACTTTCTTCTTTTCCAGGATAGATCATCGAGGGATAGGTTCATCAGCGACCGGATGGTACATCGAATGGCAAGATTCATCATCGATTTCTACGCGAATACGGGAAGGATAGGAAGAACACTGGCGCGCGTGTCGGCGGGCACAGGCGTGGGTGTTCTCGGGCGCGATTAAACTTCGTTTGATTGTTCGAATCGAAAACGCGAATTGTAGAGTAGAGTCATCGTTTTTCTAACACTCGCGTGGGTGTTCGGGCGCGATTAAAGGTCCTACCGTGGACTTCGTTTGATTTCTTCAAAATTCCGATGGGGGTACTTCGCGAATTTCGGCTTAATAGTAGAATCTACGTAATTATAACACACACGTGAGTGTCGCGACGCGATTAGTATTTCTAAGGAGTGCGCTTTGATTGTTCGAAATTCGGAAAGCACGAATTCGAATGTGCTTAATAATCCGTTATGTCTGAAGCGGACGGTGCAAATGGTGGAGCTATCTGTAAGAGGTGTGTTGTAGCAAAGCTACGCATACCCTGTTAGTTAAGAAGCCAGTGCATTGAAGCGGAAAGGTATAGCGGATCGGTATCGCGGAACGCGAATTTTAGAGTAGAGTCACCGTCAGTCCGTGGGTCTCCACATGCAGCAACTTCCACGTAGTGAGACCTGGATCGTTAATACTTGCAAAGTTTAATTGTAAATTTTTAAATGCAAGTATTACCGAACGAATGGCTGCATATTGTATTACTTTTCCAATATCTTTTTAATCTAATTCCAACTGAACATTAATATTTTTCGACTTTACATCGCTAATAATACTTCAAAAGAAGGAATATGGCAGAATACTATTGTACAATAATTTCTCAGAGAAACGAAAAGGAAATTTTTCTATCTCTCTTTTATGTCCACTGTCATTTTTGTTAATTCTTATTTACTCTCATTAATTATTTTTTATATATTTCGGGTGGGACCCATGGGAGGGGCCTGTGGGCGAGGGCTTCTGTGCGGGTTGCTGTCTTAGCATCATATAGAACTGTTTCTCTTATCTTATCTTTTTGGGGCTCTCTGTTCTTCTCTTTCTGGGGCTCTCTTTTCTTTCTCGGGCTCTTGTTTCTATTTGATATTTTTCCTTTTAAATTATGTTTTCAATTGTGTTATTAATATATTATTTCCTTATAATTATGTTTTTAATTATTTGTTTAATTGTGTTTTTGATTAAGTTCTTAAATATGTTTTTAATATATTTCTATTAATTATGATTTATTTGCTTTAGGAACCATGGGATGATGCATGCTGCTTCTCTTTTCGTTTCTTTTTCTACGTCTCTTATCTATTTATATATATTTTCTATTTGTATTTTATATATGTATATATGTATTATTTTCTGTTTTATATATTTTTTTGTTCTTTTATTTCCACTTTATCTCTTTCTTTTACAGGATAGGTCATCGAGGGATAGGTTCATCAGCGACCGGATGGTACATCGAATGGCAAGATTCATCATCGATTTCTACGCGCATACGGGAAGGATAGGAAGAACACTGGCGCGCGTGTCGGCGGGCACAGGCGTGGGTGTTCTCGGGCGCGATTAAACTTCGTTTGATTGTTCGAATCGAAAACGCGAATTGTAGAATAGAGTCATCGTCTTTCTAACACTCGCGTGGGTGTTCGGGCGCGATTAAAGGTCCTACCGTGGACTTCGTTTGATTTCTTCAAAATTCCGATGGGGGTACTTCGCGAATTTCGGCTTAATAGTAGAATCTACGTAATTATAACACACACGTGAGTGTCGCGACGCGATTAGTATTTCTAAGGAGTGCGCTTTGATTGTTCGAAATTCGGAAAGCACGAATTCGAATGTGCTTAATAATCCGTTATGTCTGAAGCGGACGGTGCAAATGGTGGAGCTATCTGTAAGAGGTGTGTAGTAGCAAAGCTACGCATACCCTGTTAGTTAAGAAGCCAGTGCATTGAAGCGGAAAGGTATAGCGGATCGGTATCGCGAAACGCGAATTTTAGAGTAGAGTCACCGTCAGTCCGTGGGTCTCCACATGCAGCAACTTCCACGTAGTGAGACCTGGATCGTTAATACTTGCAAAGTTTAATAGTAAATTTTTAAATGCAAGTATTACCGAACGAATGGCTGCATATTGTATTACTTTTCCAATATCTTTTCAAACTAATTCCAACTAAACATTAACATATTTTCATTTTATATAGCTAATAATACTTCAAAAGAAGGAATATGGCAGAATACTATTGTACAATAATTTCTCAGAGAAACGAAAAGGAAATTTTTCTATCTCTCTTTTACGTCCACTGTCATTTTTGTTAATTCTTATTTACTCTCATTAATTATTCTTTACATATTTCGGGTGGGACCCATGGGAGGGGCCTGTGGGCGAGGGCTTCTGTGCGGGTTGCTGTCTCAGCATCATATAGAACTGTTTCTCTTTTTTTCTTTTTCTCGTACTCTCTTTTCTATTTCATAATTTTCATTGTTATTTGCTCCTATTAATTATGTTTTATAAGTCTCGGGTGGGACCCATGGAATGGGGACATGGGTGTGGGCCTCTGTGTGGGTTGCTTTCTCAGCATCTTATAGAGCTGCTTCTTTTTTCTTATCTTTCTGCAGCTTTCTTTTCTATCTAATATTTTTCTTATATAATTATGTTTTTAATTATATTATTAATATGTTATTTCTTTTCATTATGTCTTTTCAGATTTTTATTATTTTATTTCTTTTTAATTATGTTTCTTTAATATCTATTTGTTATTTCTTTTTAATTATGTTTTTAGGTTTTGATTATGTTTTTAATATATTCTTACTAATTATGATTTACAGGTTTTAGGTAGGAACCATTAGATGAAGAGGACTGTTGTTTTAGCAGCATGCAGAGCTACTTCTATTTTCTTATCTTTCAGCAGCTCTATTTTATTACTCATATTTTTCTTCTTTAATTATGTTTTTAATTATGTTAATAATATGTTATTTCTTTTTATTATGTCTTTTCAGAATTTAATTATGTTATTTCCTTTTAATTATGTTTTTTTAATATTTATTTATGTTATTTCTTTTTAATTATGTTTTTATGTTTTTAGGTTTGTTATTAATATATTCTAATTAATTTTAATTTTTAAGCATTAGGTAGGACCCATGAGATGAGGCGGATTGTTGTTCCAGCAGCATGCAGAGCTACTTCTATTTTCTTATCTTTCTTTTATTCATATTCTTTTTTTTTTCAGGAATGATCAAACAATCATGCAGCGATATTCAATATGTCTTTTCTCTTCTTTTTCTTATTTTTTCCCTATCTTCTTTTTTTTCAGGATAGATCATCAAGGCATAGATTCACCTACGGTCGGATGCGTCATCGTAGTATGGCTGGATTCATCATGGATTTTTACACGCGGTTACGGGAAGGATAGGAAGAACACTGGCGCGCGTGTCGGCGTGCACAAGCGTGGGTGTTCTCGGGCGCGATTATACTTCGTTTGATTGCTCGTATCGAAAACGCGGATTTAGAGTAGAGTCACCGTTTTTCTAAAACTCACGTGAATGAACGCGGGCGCGACTTAAAAGTCCTACCGGGGACTTCGTTTATATTTGCTCGAATATTCGATTAGATTACCTCGCGAACGCGTTTTTTTAGAGTAGAGTCACCGTTTTCCGAACACTTGCGTGGGTGTCCGGGCGCGATTAAAAGTCCTACCATGGACTTCGTTTAGTGTTGAAATTCGGGGTGCGCGAACGGTTTACCTTGTAGTGCTGTACATAGCTGGCTGATGTTATGATAATCCTCATATTTGGTAGCGGGGCGGAAATCCCGACAAATATCATGGAAATTCTAAATACCGGTTAGCATATGTCACTTTGGATTTCAACTTAGAGTCACCGTTATTCTAACACTCACGTGAGTGTTCGCGTGCGCGATTAAAAGTCCTACCGGGGACTTCGTTTTGTTTGCTCGAATATTCGATTAGTTTATTTAGAGTAGAGTCACCGTTTTCCGAACACTTGCGTGGGTGTCCGCGCGCGATTAAAAGTCCTATTATGGACTTCGTTTTAGTGTTGAAATTTGGAGTGCGCTTCGGATTTCAACTTAGTGTCACCGTTATACTAACACTCACGTAAGAGTTCGCATGCGCGATTGAAAGTCCTACCGGGGACTTCGTTTGATTTCTTCGACATATCGATTAGATTACTTCGCGAATTTGGATAGAACAATAGAATCTACGTAATTATAACACACGTGAGTGTCGCGAACGCGATTAATGCGCTTTGATTGTTCGAAATTCGGATGCACGAATTCAGATGTGCTTAATAATCCGTTATGCCTGAGGCGGAGGGTGTCGAACGGTTAAGCTTTCTGTAAGTGGAGTCCCTGTAGCTAAGGCTAGATACTTCCTGTTAGCTTTGTCCCATGCCCAAGATATCCGAAGCGGAAGGCATAAGGGATCGGTATCGCGGTACGCGGATTTTAGAGTAAAGTAGAGTCACCGTTAGCTCGTGGGTCTCCACATGCAGCAACTTCCACGTAGTGAGACCTGGATCGTTAATACTTGCAAAGTTTAATTGTAAATTTTTAAATGCAAGTATTACCGAACGAATAGCTGCATATTGTATTACTTTTCCAATATCTTTTCAAACTAATTCCAACTAAACATTAACATATTTTCATTTTATATAGCTAATAATACTTCAAAAGAAGAAATTTGACAGAAATATATTGTACAATAATTTCTCAGAGAAATGAAAAGGAAATTTTTCTATCTCTCTTTTACGTCCATTGCCATTTCTATTTATTCTTATTCACTCTCATTAATTATCCTTTATGTATTTCGGGTGGGACCCATTGGAGGGGCCTGTGGGGGAGGGCTTCTGTGCGGGTTGCTGTCTTAGCATCATATAGAACTATTTCTCTTATCTTATCTTTTTGGGGCTCTCTGTTCTTCTCTTTCTGGGGTTCTCTTTTCTTTCTCCGGCTCTCGTTTCTATCTCATATTTTTCTTTTTGAATTATGTTATCCATTATGTTATTATTATGTTATTTCCTTTTTATTATGTATTCTTAATATTTATTTATGTTGTTTCTTTCTAATTATGTTTTTAATTATGTTTTTAATTATGTTTATTTTCTATTTATATTATATATATATATTATGTTTTATTTTATGTATTTTCTTTCTTTCTCTTATTTTCTGCTTACTTTCTTCTTTTCCAGGATAGATCATCGAGGGATAGGTTCATCAGCGACCGGATGGTACATCGAATGGCAAGATTCATCATCGATTTCTACGCGAATACGGGAAGGATAGGAAGAACACTGGCGCGCGTGTCGGCGGGCACAGGCGTGGGTGTTCTCGGGCGCGATTAATCTTCGTTTGATTGTTCGAATCGAAAACGCGAATTGTAGAGTAGAGTCATCGTTTTTCTAACACTCGCGTGGGTGTTCGGGCGCGATTAATGGTCCTACCGTGGACTTCGTTTGATTTCTTCAAAATTCCGATGGGGGTACTTCGCGAATTTCGGCTTAATAGTAGAATCTACGTAATTATAACACACACGTGAGTGTCGCGACGCGATTAGTATTTCTAAGGAGTGCGCTTTGATTGTTCGAAATTCGGAAAGCACGAATTCGAATGTGCTTAATAATCCGTTATGTCTGAAGCGGACGGTGCAAATGGTGGAGCTATCTGTAAGAGGTGTGTTGTAGCAAAGCTACGCATACCCTGTTAGTTAAGAAGCCAGTGCATTGAAGCGGAAAGGTATAGCGGATCGGTATCGCGGAACGCGAATTTTAGAGTAGAGTCACCGTCAGTCCGTGGGTCTCCACATGCAGCAACCTCCACGTGGTGAGACCTGGGTCAATAGTTCTTGTGATGTATGGAAATCTAATGATTAATCATGCAACATAAGTACTATCGAGCAAATGGCTGCATATTTCAATGTATTTTCAAAATCCCTTTAATCTAATTCTGATTTAAGACTAAAGCATTAACACTGTATCTTTCCAATAATATTTTTACTGGTAAATAGATTGGACATAGTAAAATTCTAAAATAATTTGTTAAAGAAATGGACAAGAAACTTTCCTATCGCACTTATGTTCGTCACATGAATCTCGACTGGAATCCATGTAGATAAAATTCCATGATTTCATTTTTCAACTAAAAAAATTTCACATAAATTTAATTTAGATTTTCAAAGATCATTTAATGCTAATAAATGAGCATTAAAAGGTAATAAATATATGACAGTATATGGAACAATAATAGCATATGTAAGATATTTTTTTTTTTTTTTTTTATTAAGACTCCAATATTTTAGGTAAAAAACTGCATTTCCTACAAAATAGAGTGTCTCTATGATATTTATAAAATATTTATAATCATTTGATAAATCCATTGCAATTTATTTCATAGAAAAATTCTGTTTCTGTATAATCAGATAATTCGAATGATTGATTTTCTAAAATTACCAACTAGAAGAAAACAACATATAATTATGTATGAATGAATTATGTATCAACTAAAATTAGTCTTCATTTCCACATTTTATATCGTCATGTAGTACATTAGAAATTGTAATAACAACGTATATGTGGCATTTACAAGATTTACATTATTTTTATTTGATAGAATTAATATGCAATTATGATAATTCTGAAAGCATGAAAATGGTTAACTAAGTCATTCTGTAATAATCTAATAGTTCATTTCTGTTAATTTTTTGCAAAATACAAATTCATTATGTATAGATTATAAACAAGCATCGCTATTTACATATGCGAAGTTAATAATTATTCTTAACTTTGATGGTCTTAATAATGGATTTTGCTCTTTATGGAGATATAATATTTCTTACTCATTGACTTTTAGTTTTTCCTTTCTCTTTTTCATCTTTCTTATCTTCTTCTTTTTTCTCATCTTTTTTAGCATCTTTCTTGTCCATTTCTTTTTTTTCTGCATCACGATTGGTCAATTTATTGTTTATCAAGTTATGAAGAGCGACTATAGATCTCACGAGTGCTGCTAAATATACTACCAGCATTTGATCGTTTGTTTTAACATACAATGAATCCACAAAACTGCTCTGTGTCATATCTGGTAGTAAATTAAATATATCTTGTAATTGGTATACAATTTGATGATTTATTGGTAATTTACCATTACCAACCTGGAAATAAGAAATGTTTTTTGCAACTTGAAAGGTAAGAGATTAACGTGTACCAAAAAAAAAAAATTATATACTTGTAATAAATAATCCCTAATTTCTCTTATCTGCTCATGAAGACCCTTCAATCCAAGAAGTTGATTTGTGATACGTTGACTAAGTGTACCAACTGTTGTATCCTTAATATCACGTAATAAATGCTCTACTCCTACTTCTTCGGCTTCTTCAGCGCCTATTTCACTAGGTATATGCTCAAATGTTTTAGATGTTGGGGAACCATCCTATTAAAATAATACAAGATTTTACAATAATGATAGTTCAAAATTTCATCTTATCATATCATATGTAAATAAGCTTACATCATGTACTTCTTCTATTGCTTGATATGCCTCAGTAGGAAGACCTAAATCCTTTGGCTTAGCATCTATAATAACTAATACAGAATTTGGGCAGTATCTTCTAATTAGTTCATTGATGGCGACGTCATTTTGATGTAGTTTAGGTCCTGTGTGATACCAACCTACTACTTTCTCTCGAGCTATAAGTATATATTTTTTACAATATATTTTTACAAACAATTAAATACTATATTACATTAATACATCATATCACCTATTACCATTTACTTTTTTGAACATTCCATACATATTTTCAAGATAATCATGGTCAAGGAACCATACACTTTTATCTTTGTCATCTTCATCGAAAGGTACTGAAAAAATGTTGGAATGTTATTGATTATTTATTTATTATTTTTTGTTTTTTTGTTTTTTTTAATATACTTTGTCAAAATGAAAGCTTTATATTAAATATAGGACAAGGAAAATCTGAATGTATATTTATAGAAATCTAAAATCCTAACCTGCAAAACTGTTTGACACATCTAAGACACCTTTGGCTCTCCAACAACCAAGAAGAACGCCAACCACTCTTTTTTGATTTCCAATTTTTCCCATACGATTAAAATGATCCACTACACTTAATAAAACTAAAGGATGGACTACTACTTTCGTAGTAACAACTTCTTGACTCGGCATTTTTTAGCTGTTCTGATCAGTTCAAATAACTTCTCTAATTTAAACGACGATGACCAATTGTAATTACTGACGATCACTGGCTACTACTGTTATCAACCTCATACTAACAATGTACCTAAATGGCGCACTAGTAATTCGAAGGAGGCGCTGTATTTTAGGCGGCAAATTCAAAGGTTTAATCTGTACAAAATGATTTAACATTAAATTTGTTTAATATTAGTTCAAATTAATCGTTCTATTATATACGGATTATTGTCTTATTGTTTCTTCATCATACATTTCAATAACTTAAATATAATAACAAAAGAATATCAAAAATACAGTATCTAATAAATAGTATTGTTTTTATTGGTGATTACACCATTGGTGTTTTCATATGAACCAATAATATTTATAAGATCAATCGTAGCATAATTTAAAACCAATCGTTAATAAATATGTCAAAGAATATTTTGTTTATTCAAATATTCAGGAAAGTAGATAAATTCTGAGGAAAGTAAAGTTTTTTCCATCAGTATATACTATTATATATCGTAATATATATCACAGTATACCAAATGATTGTAAAATTTATTAATTGTTTTGAAAAAAATATTAATTTCATTGGTAGAGGAATAAACAAACGACGTAAAACGATATTTTTTCATTTTTGTTTTCTGCCACTTATAATCTTAGAGGTGAAGGTGATTATAAAACACAATAATAATAATAATAATAATAATAATAATAATAATAATGATAATAACAACAATAATAATAATAATAACAATAATAATGATGACGCAAATAATACAAACGTTTCTTAATATATTGATTCTTTCAAACAAATGCATTATTCTTCTTTGTAACTTGCAGCACTACATGATAATGAAATTAACTACATCAGTTGTCACTACATGCTAGTCATCATTCATCAGAGACAGTTGAAAGCACTTAGAAGTTAATGTGAAGATTTTTGCAACGCAGTTAAGAATTATTAAAAGTAATGGCAAACTTACGTTTTTCTATAACGAAGTTCATATTTTGTTGTAATTTGTTTTTTCTAACACTCTCTAATCCTACAAATATATCATTACAAAGTGTAAACGATTCGTTGATACAAACTGCGTTACATTTCTTAAATGAAAATTCACCAACGCATCACACATATACAGGTGGACAATTGATTAATGCTGAAAAATTAGTAAGTCATATCAATTATTTCACATTATGTTTTGGGAAATATATAATTATTCGAAATTATTTAAAAGTAATATAATTATTTTTATCTATTTAACAAAATAGAAATTTCTAACTAAAAACAAGATTTATCTTTTATTATTTTTGCTTAAATCAATTAATTTGGAATTTATTTGTATTTAATTTAAATGTATTAATCTACGTATTTATAATTATAAAAACACTTTTAACTTTTTATTTTCCAGGAAGAACTGTCATACGTGATATATAGATTAACGTTTAATTTGAATCCTGTTTGTAAAGAAATTTTAATATCCTGTCCTACAGAAGCATGCACAATTAACCTTAAACAAGATGAGTTTAGCAATATACACGTACAAAGCGATTCTATTCAATGTACGTATTTGTATCCTCAGTCTTCTCAAAGTAATGGAGTGCCAGAACAAAACAAAGAGATTAATTATGAAAATCATGAGTTTATAGAAAATTTAAACAAACAGATTATACAAAATGGAACTACTGCATCAGATCATGAAATTAAATCGACAAGAGATGAAAATGATCCTCAAATCATAGCCGTGAAAACATCTGATTCTAATTATTGTCCTGGATGCCCGTATGACTTGAATCCTCATCTACCTGGATTTGTTACTTTCAACAGACAGATTGAAAAACAAATGGATGAGGTTCTACCGAATAATTTTAAACATACAATAATTGATATTGTTAAAGTAACTCGTGCAGTTCCACCTTCTTCTAACATAATACAGTATCAACTTTTAGTTGAAGTAGGCGAATCCTCTTGTTTAAAAAATGTATTGACAAGTTCTTCAGATTGTACATTGCAATCTAATGTTCCAATCAAAACATGTTTGGTGACATTTGAAGAGCAACCTTGGCAACACGATACTCGTAAAATAACAAAGAATAATTGTACAGCAGTGTCAATTAGTAATAATGAATTTAATATAGCTCAAAATTTAATAAATGAGTCATATATAATAGCTAAAGATAACAATCAGCAACAGAAAGACAATGCTTTTGATGGCTTAAAGAGTGTTTTGATAAACGATTTTACACGTACTTCAAATGTTAATACTCAAGAAAATGAAAAACCGCTTGTCACAGAACATCCATTTATAAAATTACTTATAAATAAAAGTAACGATGAAGAAGAATCTCAAGGGTTTACAAATAAAATTAAAGAATTTGAAGAATTTTTAGAAGATTTTGATTTACCAATTAAGACTAATGAGAATGACAATAGTCAACAAGCATTAGTTAATGAAAGAGAAATTGTATTGGAAGAAGCATCAGTGCATAACAAAGATGAAAAATTCAATTCTCAAAACAATATTATTGATTCAAATCTATCCTTTAATAAAAAAAAAAGATCGCCTGCTCTTTATGATATCGCTATAAGAAGAAGAAAAAGATCATTAGTTGGAGAACCTTCTAGGAAAGACATAAATGATCCGGAAATTGTAAAATTTGCAAATCTTGGTGTAACTAAATTTTCTCAAAATTTGGAAAGTACAAATGAACCAATCTTAGTAGAAATTATAGAAGCATCTACTCAAGTTGTTTCAGGTTTATTATATAAAATAAAAGTGAAATTAGGTGTAAGTAATTGTCCTAAAGGAACAAAAGAAAATTGTCAATTGAAAGAGGGAAGTGATCTTAAAGAATGTTTATTCACTATATGGTCACAACCTTGGTTAGATAAAGGTTCTCCAGATATTAAAATAAATTGCGAACAGAATACGAAGAGGAAACGATCTCTTAAAGGTGCCAATTATATTCGAAATATGTTAATTCAAGCAGATAGTATGAGAAATGAAAGAATGTTCCAAAATTTTATTGTAAATTTTAATAAAAATTATTCATCTGATAAAGAAAAAAAATATCGCTTTAAGATATTTCAAAAAAATCTTAGAACGATAGAAAGATTGCAAACGCATGAACAAGGTACTGGAGAATATGGAGTGACTATGTTTGCGGATTTAACATCTGAAGAATTTAAAAAGCAACATTTAGGATTGCGTCCTGATTTGCGTACAGAAAATCAAATACCAATCCCAGAAGCAAAAATACCTGATATTGAATTGCCCATTGAATTTGATTGGCGTCATTACAATGCTGTGACACCTGTGAAAGATCAAGGACAATGTGGGTCATGTTGGGCATTTTCTGTAACAGGTAATGTAGAGGGGCAATATGCTATAAAGCATGGAAAATTACTCTCGTTATCTGAACAAGAATTAGTAGATTGTGATAAATTAGATGACGCTTGCAATGGTGGATTACCAGAAAATGCTTATAGAGCAATAGAAAATTTAGGAGGATTTGAATTAGAATCGGATTATCCATATGTAGCCAAAGATGAAAAATGCTACTTTAATAAATATAAAATTAAAGTAGAAATTGCTTCTGCTGTTAATATTTCATCCAATGAAACAAAAATGGCACAGTGGCTAATTGAAAAAGGTCCTATATCTATTGGTATCAATGCTAATGCGATGCAGTTTTATATGGGTGGAATTTCTCATCCTTTTAAATTCTTATGCAATCCTTTCAATTTGGATCATGGTGTTCTTATCGTAGGTTATGGAATACGTAGTAAGTATTACTCATTATTTATTTAATTTTTTATAATGAACTCAGAATACTAAATTATCTTTAACATCAAATAAAGTTGATGTGTACTTAAATCAATGGGCATTTTTCAGAATATCCACTATTCAAGAAAGAACTACCATATTGGATAATAAAAAATAGTTGGGGTCCTCAATGGGGTGAACAAGGATATTATAGAGTTTACAGAGGAGATGGAACTTGTGGATTGAATCAAATGGCTACAAGTGCTATTGTTGAATAATACATACCGATTTAAATAATTTCTTTAAAAACAGTTAACTACTTCTAATAAGTAAAAAAAAGTTCTTGCTTACTAATCTTCTTCATATTTTAATATTATTCCACTTGAAACTAAACTTACTTTACTATGCTTTTATTACAAAAACTTATTTTTCTTAAAATTTATAGATTTCTATCATCAGCTGTTATAAATAAGTATTTATAATTATTATGTTTTAGTAGTATCTAAGTATGAAATTATAAAATTGAAAGTTTAACTTTCAATTTAAATATGAGATTAAAGTTATAAAAATAAAAATATTTTTAACAAATATTTACGCACTTGTTATAACAGATTTAATAAAAATATTAAAATTTTTATATTTAAAATGTTTATTATACTTCCTAACAAGATGTAGACTGAAAACAATAGTTTCTAATAGAAATGATTAAATTACATCAAAATAGTGACATTAAAACAACAAACTATTGTATTAGTTTTTATGAATGCATTTGAATCAAGATGACATCCATCTCTTTATTTACATTAGTTTGTGAACAATTTCACATACATTACATATTCTAAATCTTAATTCTGTTATTGGATAAGTGATATTTTGTGAACATTTCAGCATTATTAGAGGTAATGTCAAAAGATATATAACTATGTCACATTGAGTCAACAGCAAACATACTGAAATTCGCACCTTTGTTCAATATTTAAAAATTATAAGTAACCAAAGTAAAATTTTAAAAAGTATTTAATCGAAGGTAAATTCACTACACAAGTTTTATATTATTGGTTTTATCTAAATTTAAATTCCAGAAAAGTAACTAAACTTGTAGTTAATTATTTTGGATTAACTTTTTCAAAATCTTATTTCATCTATTATGAACCATGATATATGCACATGAAAATATTTTATATATAGAAATTAAATGTAATCATAAAAGTTTGCTAATGACAAAGATATTGATAAAAATATTTTTAATTTACCAATTATAATATATCACATATAATATATATATGTATATATATGTATATGTATATATATGTATATATATATATGTATATATATATGTATATATATATATATGTATATATATATGTATATATATATGTATATATATATGTATATATATATATATATACACACGAGATATTAATTAAAGTAATATAATAATTGAATGAAAGCAAATTAATAAGATTAAATTAAAATCGGATTTGTTCATAACATATACGATTTATAATAAATGCATTTCGCATATGTTAGTCTAAGTCTGTAAGTTTCATTTTTCAAGTAGAATATAATTTCGTTCAAGTATGTCAAAATAAAAATGATAATGAATTTGTACGGTTACAATTTTCATACATTTCAATTTTACTGATGTAACATATTTGATTTGTGCAAATGCACTCAACAATATGTTACATTATTAATAACTAAAAATGAGATTTTTATATTGAACATATAAGCAAACACAATCTTTGTGCTATGTATCAAAAATGGGGAAAAAATGCATTAGAAACTATCCTATGTTTTTATTTCATGTCATTTGGGTAAGCTGTTCGATTTTCAACTATTCGACTTATGTCAAGAAGAATAGAAAACGATCATAGCTTATTGCCGTGTCATACGTGAATTTGTTAAATATACGTAAAGTAATTTGTATCTAATATGAATTTGTATGAAAGATGACATTGACATTGAAAGAACTTTTTTACAACTTGACGTAATAGCAAACTCAATTAATAGACGTATTTTTCAATACATTAACTCTCATTACATATCGTTTAGAAGCTTAAGTGCATATTTATCATTTCGAAAAGCATTTATAGAAATGTTAAAAGGGAAATAGCACTTTTGGAAAGCCTGTTCCGTAATTTAGCGGTAAAATTGATAAAATTATTCGTTTTTGATAAATTGAAAGTGAATGAAAAAGGGTCATAAAATATACAACAAATATGATAACGCATAATAACTGCTTACACAAGAAATTAAGAATAATCCTTTAATAATAATTGTAAGAACCCCATTGATTATAAGGTCCATATGCTTGCGGACCACCTTGTCCATACTGCCAATTTTGATAATTTGCATAATTAGGATCTGACGGAGGTGGATATTGTTGATAACCTTGTTGATAGCCACCTTGACCTCCATATTGGCCACCTTGAAACTGTTGTTGTGACTGATAAGGTCCGCTTGGTCCACTGCTATACTGATAAGATTGAGAACCTACAGATGGTGGTGGAGGTATATTAGACTGTTCTCCAGTTTTCACTTTCTTCGGAGGAGAAGAATCACTGTAATAGAAGATAACAAAAAAAAAATACTATCTTGTATCAAATTTTTAATATCAAGAAAATATAAAAATTAACAAATATATAATTGTACTTGATAAGTTTAAGAACTATATTATTTTAAATACTTATATGTATACACAACAATGAAAAACGATAATTCGTACGTTTTGTTATCATCACTCTTTGTCTTTTTCCGTTCTTTTGCTTGTTTTATACACTTTTGGAACTGTTCGTGTGCTTTTAAAACTTGCCGAATATCAGGACTGAAGTCTTCGAGGAATTCTACTTTGCGTTGTGCAAATAAAACTCTTTGTTCCAAATCAGCATGTTCTCTTTCTATAAACATATCCATGTATCCGACAATTTCTTGCGTATCAACTGGATTTCTCTGTAACCCCAGATCTATTAATTGCAAGTACAATCTTGGATTATCCTTATCTTTCTCTGTGGCCTGATAAAAAAAAAAGAAATAATTTATATAATGACATAAATTTTAGACATTAAATTTAATAGTCGAAAAAGATGTATAAATATATACCTTCAATAATACTTTAATAGCTTTATCCACATCGTTCTTAACTTTGCAAAGAAAACGTGCGTATTTTACTGCAATGTTATTAGCAATTGTCCTATTTTTGCTGTTGCTTATATAGTTTTCGTACAATGTACAAGCTTTCTCTAAATCATTACGTCTGCGTTCTAAATTTATTCTTCGATAGGCTATTTGTAACATATTGGGTAATACATTATCGATATTTTCCAATATAGCAGCAGCTTTTTCAAAATTACCCTGACCTTCCTCAAAGGTCGCCCACTGCAGATGTAGATTAGGTTTCTTTGGATGATGCACCATGCATGCTCTCGAATAAACATCTCTTATTTTTTCTACATTATCACCTTTCAATGATTCCAGATAACGTACAAACTGTAAAGAAAAAAACACAAAGTGTAAAAAAAGAAAAAGAAAGAAAAAAAAAAAGAAAAAAAAAAAGAAAAGAAAAAAATATTTATTTTTATTCATTATAATTAACGTACCCGCATCCAAAATTCATCATAAAGTGCACACGCTATGAGACATCTTTCAAAAAGAATGATGATTCTATTTTGATCCTTTTGTTCAATTTCAAAGTCCAAATATTCCTTCCAATTCTTTAACTGACATCGTTCTAAAGGTTTAACGTGAAAGTATGGCCTCTTAATCTGTTATTCAAAGACAACATTACGATTTACGTCTCTTTTGTGTGTTAAAATGTTTAATGTTACAACAGAACTTCTTACCCCTTCTTCGTATGACCATCTAGCAGCCACTGCATTAACATTTGCTTTATGCATTTTACGTCTACTACTGATTATCTTTTCTCTGATAGCACGTGTCTCTTCGTCCGTAGGTGGCATTTCGTGAGGAGGTGGTTCTTCTCCTGGTGGCGCATCGTCCGCAGCTGATGCTGACGTAGCATCATCTGCTTTTAGGAGAGCTTTAACTTCGGCTCGGAGAGCAAGAAAATCATCGACGCTTAAAATTCGATTTGGTAAATTTGAAGAAACAAACTCTTGAAAGGCTTCAAAATGAGAAATATATCCAAGGGTAGGAGTACATAATAATCGATCGTACAATGCCGTTACTCTGCTCAAACGTTTCCCTTCCAATTCCCATTTAATATAACTCTCCCAAAGACGATCAGATCTAAGATAAGAATGAAAAAGAAAGAGAGAGAAAAAAAAAAGAAAAAAAAAAGCAGTAATATAACATTACTTTTCATCTTTACGTGGATTGGAATTTACTTACCTAAATTCCAATCCACATGCTTGAATAGCCCTTTCATATTGTTCACGAAGTTTTTCTTCGTCCTTTTCGTAGACAGTTTTGCAGTGGTTGATGTAATGCAGCCAGAGGTCGACGCTGAGCGAAATAGCTTTCGAACCTTGGTCGAATACCTGTAGTAACGATTCGTAATCACACTTAGAAGAGTTTACAAATAATTGGACTGACGCCGGGTAGTCTTATACCTATTTTTAGCTTTTGTTAAGCATTACGGTTTTTAGTAACGTATACTCACATACCGTACGCGTACTGTAAATAAAGATTGATATAATTAACACTGAGATTGCAGAGCATTGTGCATTCACCTTAAAGTCAGGGAGTGTTCCAATCTGGGTGCCTCAGTGTCTTCCATCACTCATTCTTGTTCCCTCTCTGGCACGTGCACGTCCTAAGTCTTTGTTTCTGACTTTGACTTAACACCCAACCCAATCTTACTTACATTAAGTAAGGTACCACATCTTATGCTTAAGTTACAATACTTTCTGTAGTAAGCTATGTGTACAAATGCTTACAAGTAAATATTACACACAATTTCTTGAACGATAATATATCGCAAATGGAAATAACTAGCCTTCATGTGACTTACGTATCATATGTAGAGTATCGTTATATCGATATTGATAAAACAATAATACGTAATATAGCATTATAGATATCACAGAATAATTAAATAAGTAGCTATTTGGTAAACGGAGAGAGTCGTATAGGTGCCGCAAGACGTGCTAGGCTGTTGGAAGGGAAAACCATATTTACGTGCGTGCACACTGCCCACGCGTCTTCCTAACTCGAGCTATTTTCATTAGATTGCGTTAATTAAATGATATCATAATAAGAAATATAAACCTAATGAAGAAAAAAACGAATTAACTCACCATTTGGACATTTTCGGGGTTGCCCTTCTTCTTCTCGTAATCAGCGAACTTCCGCCAGTAACCATAGCAGTAAGGGTACCGCTCCAAAAATTTGGTGTATGCTTCACGCGCTGCCTCTGCGTCGTTCTAAAACATTTCCGTGTATCTACTATGTGGATATTCATTTGTATATATTGTAAACTTATTACCAAATAAACTAAAGAAGAATTGAAAGAAAAAAGGAGAGGCAGCCGAGGCGAGGGTTAGAATAATGTAATTTATATTCTCAATATTATTCTCAATACCTCTTGATCAACATATTGCAGAAGATATGTCCACCCTGTAAAATCTGATGGATCCTCATTGACAGCTTTCCAATACTTTTCTAATTCAGGTAGAGTTTTCTTTTTTGGTGACGCTGGCTTTATATCCAATTTATTATCTCCAAGCTCTGTTTCACTGGATAGAGCGACTTTCTTCGCTGGTGTCTCATCATTATTTTCAGAAGTTGGAGAACTAGGATCGTATTCTCCTTCAGCATTTAATTTTCTTTTATCTATGGTAATAAAGAATATGAATTAAAATCCATATGGCCGATAAATATAAATTAAATAATTATTTTTTAATACGATTTACTGACTTCCTCCTTCCGTTTTAGCTTTTTTTTCTGGCGTTTTATTTATAGACTTAATACCACTTTTTCTTTTCTTTTCACTATCCGGTGGTAATTCATCTTCCGACACAGATTCTGTTTCACCTAAATCAGCAGGAGCTGCTGCTGGTAATTCTTCATCAGAAACAGCTTCAGTTTCTGGTTCCTAATAATGTAAAAAAAATAAACATTACTTAATTAACATTAATTATATATTAAATTTAATGTTAAAAATTCATTACAAATTTCTGATTTACCTTAGTAGCTGCTTCAGTAGGTAATTCATCTTCAGAAACTGCTTCTGTATCTGGTTCTGTTTTTTTTATACCGTTATCAATTTGAAAGCTAGACTCATTATTTCCTTCAGTAATTTCAATAGTCGAAAATTCTATGTTTTCAGTTTCCATTGCTTCTGCATCCGGTTCCACTTTATCCACAATATTTTCTACAACTTCTGATATTTCTTGTTGTGAATCATCAACCTCCATAACTTCAATACCTGTATCGACATGACTGATTACATTATCTGAATGAATTCCATCCGTATCCAAAATTTTGGTCACTTGTGTTATGGTATCACCATCTTCTGTTACAACTTCTTCGAAATCAATCAACACACGTTGATTACTTATTTCATCATTACTTATGCTTTGTCCTTCCATTTCAATTTGTGCAGTTTCACAAAGCATATCCTCCTTGTCTATACTACTCTCTTCTATAATTATTGTATCACATTCTGTACCAGAATGTTCTTGCTGTAAAATAATCATATTTAATTTGAAATGTTATATGATCGAGATATATATATATGTATGTATGTATGTATATATATATATCAAGATGATTTATTACATACCATTAAATGTGTAGCTTCTTTTACTTTAAGCGAAGATAAAATAGGTGTATTAGGCATGTTATTCACATTTGGTGGAGGAGGAGCTTCTAATTCTGGTACACCTATCTCCGACTGTATACTTTGATCTATTGTTACTTCATGAACATTAGTATCTCCTGAATCTTCTAATTCTAAATGTAACATAGGAGCACTGTCATTGTGTCGCTCAATTATAATGTCATTCAATCTTTGTACACCATTTTCAGATAGGCTTTCCACCACTTCTAACATATGAGATTCCTCCTAAAATAAGTTTCCATTGTACTAAATAAATTTTATATCGGATAGATGAATGAACAATGTATTTATCATTGTAAAATAAACTTTATTGCATACCTCTATCCCCTCAATTTCTTGAATTTTTTTAGGGGAACGAGTAGCTCTCGCTAGAAGCTTTTTCACCGGTGATTTTTTTGCCACTACAGGTGTTTTACGAGCACGACCAGTCCTTGTGCGGCGTACTAAAAAAAAGGAGAAAAAATTAAATATAAGTAATGCAAACGAAAAATAAAACATTCTATATATGTGACGCCATTTGCTCAATGGCGGTACGTAAACGGTGATTACTACCGGGTGTGCAATCCAGTTTGGTTATCTGAATAAATTATACTACAAACGAATTACCTATTTTATATGTAAAATTATTAATGCTATCTTAATCAAATTTATATAAATGGATATTCCGTATATTTACCTGGTTCAGCTAAAGTAACTTCGCTCTCATCACCGCTCGCGGAGGACATCTTTTTTACTTTAACCAAATCTCTAAAATGTAAAGCGCAAAATTGAAACACAAAATGGCGACATGAGATCACTTTTACAAGAAGTATATAATACATACAGATCATAGAAATTGAAAGACGAAAGATAGATTTTCAAGTCTGTATATTCGCTCAGATTCAGCAAATAGAAATGACGCTTGCTAATAACACGTATCACGTGATCCATTAAGCGAAATTTTATTGGACAAAATAACCAATCAACATTGAAAAGTTACCAAAATATTTTACGGTGACGTTGATTGGTTGATACTGATTAGAAGCATTCCATTTCAATAAGGTGTCGTGCTTTTAAATAATATCAAATATATTATAATAATAGGTACGTATTATATGTAATGAAAATAATATAAAATAGAAATTATATTTAAGGAGAAGAATATATTAAAAAAATTTATAAAACTTTAATGCAATAGTAAAGAAACAATGAAAACGATCCAGAAGTATACATGCAACGTATATTGAACCGCGTGATAAGATTGTCAAGGTCGCCCGACAGTGTTGGCTGTGATTAGCTGAAAGATAACACATACAACAAATCAATGTTGTGACATGTTTTTCTATCTTTTTCTACAAAATATTTCGCTGTCATATTAATGCATATTTATTTAAAATTCGACGAGAATCATAAGCTATGCTACAAAAGATTCTGAAACATTTCAATTCTTTTGTTATTTCTCAGTTCATCATACGAACGACTCAAAATTCTCATTCTCTTAAATCAATTTTTATTGACGTACTGCATATCAGTACTGATCACTCATTTCACGTTGATCGTACTTATAAAAACATCATAATATCGACATAATTTTCTTATTTATTATTTGCTCCTCGATGTTTCACATCGGGGATGTCGGAACGGTTTATTCTAATCACTTTTTTTGACATCGAAAAGTGTAATTCAATTTATCTGAATCTGAAGATCGCAGTAGGAAATGTCTTACAGTGATGGTGGGCGACCGGCACGAAAATTCGGTACAAAGTCACCTAAAAAGCTTTGCGTGACTAAGAGTGAAAACAGTGATAAAACTACGACAACTATTAATTGTAACAATCATCATCACAATCATCATCATCATCATCATAGCCATCGGTTTCTCGATAATCCACAACCGTCGGTGCACAAACGCAATTTGTATATTGTTTCTTTTCCCCTTATATTATTGTTTAACGTTTTGAGAACTTTGCTTTATCAACTTTTTGTGGTGTTTAAGTACTTGTATACATCTACCTCACAACTGATTCAACGAAGACAAGCTACAAAACATAGTTGCCAGCTTGAAATAGTTGTTGGTCAAAAGTCTGAAAATAATTTGACTCGTGATTCGATTAATACTGCACAAATTGAAAGTGAAGAGATGTCTCAAGTACCTAAGAGAACGATTGGGCCTGGTCCTGGCGATCCATTGCTTGCTAAACAAAAGCATCACCATCGTAGAGCCTTTGAGTTTATTAGTAAGGCACTCAAAATTGATGAAGATAATGAAGGTAACATAAAACACAAATGATTCCTGATTATATCTTATGAAAACTATTCCAATTTTAAATATTCGTTGATTCTATTTCTTATTAGGAAAAAAAGAAATGGCCATAGAACTTTATAAAAAAGGAATTGGCGAATTAGAAAAAGGAATAGCCGTTGAGTGCACTGGTGGACGTGGCGAAGTATGGGAACATGCACAAAGATTGCATGATAAAATGTGTACAAATTTAGCAATGGCTAAGGATAGACTTGACTTCTTAGGTTTGTACATCTCTATATTTATTAATCGTTCTATGCTTTTTGCGCTATTGCATTATTCTGTCAAGAATCAAATATTATAAAGTATAATTTTTTTTCTTTTTCTTTTTTTTTTTTTTTTATGTAATTCTATGTATTATATGAAACATCATTGATCACAATTGTTCTTTATATGGAAAAATTGGATCTTACGGCACATGTAAAGTGATAGCAATAGCACAAAAAAGATCGATGTATTTAGCATGCTTATGTGCTAATTATTTCTTAATGTTTGTGTGCGTGTGCGTGCGTGCGTGAGTGTATGACGAGTGACACCAGTTCGCATAATTTTTTATTACAAAATTTACCTTTGGCACTATCTATTATTAATTCTGTTTCACAACCATCAGAACTATGTCATTAAGACAACTTAATGCATTTGGAAAATTAGTGGCCAACTTATAAATAGCAGCATATCTAATTGCGATAAAAATTGACGCAGTTTCAATAATATCCTAACATAGCCTATTTTTTTAATGGGTTTATGTTTAGTCTTATTTCCTCTTTAGCTACTTAGCCTACTGCAGCATGGCAGAGAGTGTTTTTCCTTTTTGTAGTGAGTGTGTGTGAGCTGAAAAAACTGGATATCGCCAATGAATATCGTACTTCTGGAAATAAATTGGACAACGAACATCCAGGAAAACTTCTGAGGGCTCGTCGCAGTGTACACACATTACAAACTACTCGTACAGCTTCTTTAAATATAAGTCATAATAAAAATATGAATAATTCACAAACAGTAAATACAGGACAGAACACATGCACTCAGATTCCCAAATTAAGGCCACGATCTCCAAAAAACTGTTGCGTGCATCCTTCTGAAGGTATTGTTTGTCTGATATTCTGGGCTTAAATAATTGTAATTAGAAAGTAGGTAGATTATGTCTATTTTGTAGTTTTGCTTTTTTTAATTCCATGCATTTCATGTTTCTATATAAAATGCATTTAAATTATGGCCATATAGTGTGGATGTAATAGATAAATATAAGTATGTAATCAAATAGAAATATTATTATTAATAATCCCTGCTTATATAGATATAAGATTAGATAAATAGATACCCAGCAAATATATTCTTTTCTGCATATGATAAGATTGGAAATGGACTTCTGTGTGAATTCCTCAAATGTATTTAATTTTACTGATAAATGTGTGTATTACTTGTAATATCAAAATGATATTTTTTTTCATAAACTTTAATTTATTTTAAAGTATTGATACCAATTATTAACATTATTAGCAATATGAATAATTAATGCCATTAATATTAATCTTAATTTCACCTGTATATGGATATTTAACAATTTGTTCATGCAATTTTCTTACTTTAGATGAAATAATTTGTTTAAATACCAGGAAATAAATATATCCTTCTTTGATATATAAATTTTCTTTCAATATTTGTAAATACATATGCAATATTTTATTTTAGCATAAAAAATTTTTTTTCACTAATATCAATAATACTATGTGTGCCTATAAATATTCCTACCTTATCTTGTTAATTGTGATGTTTATCTTTTCATATATATATATATATATATATATACTTTAACATATTTTGAATTATCAATGTGATGGTTTATTATTACAGCATCTGGAAGAAAACTATCTGTTCCTGGGAAACGATTAATGGGTACAAATATGAGTAAGAGTCAGACATTGCCACGCAGTATGGGTCGCACAACAAATATTCAACCTACTCACAGAGTGACACCCATGAAACCATCATCAACACCGCCTTCTGTAAAAAGACAATTATCTGTACCTGGTAACGGTTCACCTTTAAGAAGACCTGCGACACCAACTACATCAAACAGTAACAGAAGTACACCAACACGAAAAGTACCTCTTTTAAAAGGTGTAGATCCAAAGCTTGCTCAAGTTATATTAGATGAAATCTTAGAAGGTGGAACAGCCATTCAATGGGAAGATATTGCTGGTCAAGAGGTTTGTAAATGACAATTTTAATAGATGAAAATAAATATATGTATTGAATTGATTTTATATATATAATATTTAAATTTATAGACTGCTAAACAGGCTTTGCAAGAAATGGTGATATTACCCTCATTGCGACCAGAATTGTTCACAGGATTACGAACTCCTGCAAGAGGATTGTTATTGTTTGGTCCTCCTGGAAACGGAAAAACTCTTCTAGCACGTGCCGTAGCTACGCAATGCAATGCAACATTTTTTTCAATATCTGCTGCTAGCCTAACTTCCAAATATGTAGGGGAAGGTGAAAAGTTAGTAAGGGCACTTTTTGCAATAGCAAGAGAATTACAACCATCTGTTATTTTTATTGATGAAGTAGATTCATTATTGAGTGAACGTAGAGATAATGAACACGAAGCTTCAAGGTATACTACTTAAAAATATAATTTTATAAATTTAGATTATTATAATAATACTTGTTCGATTCTGTATGAATTTTTTCTTAACAGACGATTGAAAACAGAATTTCTTGTTGAATTTGATGGTTTGCCATGTAACCCTGAGGAGAGAGTGCTCGTAATGGCTGCTACGAATAGACCACAAGAATTAGATGAGGCAGCATTGAGAAGATTTACGAAACGAGTATATGTTACGCTACCAGATATTGCAACAAGAATTATGTTACTTCAAAGACTTTTAGCAAAACATAATGATCCATTAACAAAGGAAGAACTTAAAGAAATGGCGTTTTTAACAGAAGGATATTCTGGAAGTGATTTAACTGGTTTAGCTAAGGATGCAGCCCTTGGTCCTATCAGAGGTAATGTACAATTTTGTTTTATTATATAAGCATGTGTGTGATAATAAATGTATCATTATATAAAAAGAAACGAATGGAAATTGATGATTTGACCATTCGACCTGTATAATAATAATAGAACATAATAATAATTTAATTAGAAATGATGGTATAAATTATATTATCATTTGACAGAGTTGAATCCAGATCAGGTTAAAGAACTTGATCTTAATTCTGTACGCAATATTACAATGCAAGATTTTCGTGATTCTCTAAAGAGAATTCGTAGGTCAGTATCACCTGCTAGTTTGGCTGCATATGAAAAATGGAACTTTGCGTATGGTGACGTAAGTCTTTGATTTAAGTTAAATGTCTCTGGGAAGAGGCTTCCAAATTAATTATTTTTCGATATGAGTTCATATTTGCGGTATGATATATATTTGAAATTTTGAAGAAAGAAAGAGGATGCTTATAACATCATAAAATGATTTATTGAGACATATTGAGTAAAATGTAAATATGTAATGTTTTTTTTTTTTTTTTTTTTTTTTTTTTAATATTTAAATTAATTTACAATTAACGAAACAGAAAATATTAACGAAAACGAATAAATAATGTAGCCATATAACCAATGATATTTTTTTGATAATGCAATATAATATCATATAAAATATAACATTCACTATATTTAGTATGAATTATATATATGAATATGACTAAAACTGAATTTGTATCTTAGTCATTATTTTGTTATAATATTGTAATAGTTTTTATTATATTTAATACCATGGAGTCCTAATAATTTGATTCTCTTTTCTTTAAATTTTTGTTATTTACAACAAGCCAATTCATAATATTTTTATTAAGTTTTACTTTATTGCTTACGTGAAGAATGCATAATTTTGAATATTCTAATGAATATTGCTATGTATTACAGCAAAGTTGTAGAAAAGTACTTTGTATCAGATATATTGTAAATAAGTTATTGTTGATATACATATATTGATATGAGTGATGAGATATGGCACTGCAGGAACAGCTGTATCTATAAAAAGAAGCAGCATGCATCTACTTAAATAGTAAGAATAAAGTTTAATTGTTATAACTAATAATGGTTATAACATTATTACAATTAAAAATCAAGTAGTAGGTGTATATTGCAATGCAATATAATGCAATGCAAGATAATACACATACACACACTACACACACACTCACACAACGCGCGCACGCGCATGCAGCAAATTATTATACACATCCAGGTATTATAAGTATTGTTATATTAAAGTACAGCTCAAAAATTTATTTGATCGTTATTAAGAACAATGTATTATAACTTGTTTGACTAATACTATCTGCCAAAGGTGATGGTATTTTACTTTAATACATATTACACAAAACAACGAAATGAATGTAATGGGTATGAAAAATTACAGTGATTTATGGTTAATAAGAAAATAATCGAAAAACAATATCATTACGAAAAATGTAAAAAAAGTAATACCCTGCTATGTATACGTATGGGTATATAATATTCGTCCATTGCTTCCAGTGCTCAAATATAGAATAATCATTGTTCATGTGATCGAAACAATCTGTGACTTAAAAGTGCGTTGAATGCATGTATATAGTTGATAAGCTAATTCCAATACAAATTCTATTACGAGCTTTTATCATTTAATTGTGTGTCCTTGCTTATATATTAAGTCTTTTATAGTCATCATAAATTATTGTACTCTATAATATCAGTAAATTTAAATAGTAGATTTATATTAATCACTTAAATATGCATATTATTTTAGTAGAGAACTGATCATTTGTTACCGTAAATATTTCATATTAAATGTATCATAACGGAATAGTAATATATAGAACTCATTGAAAACTTAATGATTTGTCATTTAAAAATTATAGCTTTTTCATCTTAACATTTTGTAATTATATGTAACTGTAAAATGGAACAACACCATTGTGTTATGATGTAATCTGTATTTGTGAAAATGTTAATAGCTTTTTAAAATATTTAAATTATTACATGTGCATTCGTTAAACTAGGGCATGATGGAAATTCTTACGCTGGTCTAAAATATAATTAATGTGTTAGAAATAATATAAGATGATGTTTTGTATAAATTTTCTTAGCACATTAACAAAGTAAAAGTGCCAATGCAATTATATTAATCCAACTTGCTCTGTTTTCGATTGCATTGTGATATTTGCTTATCATAAAATTTTGTACTTTTTCACTGCCTAAGTTTAAGTTATGCTCACTTCGTGTGCATCATTGTATGCATTGTATGTATAAAGATCTTCTTCGATGTAACTCCAAATTGTCAGCCTTACGTAACAAAATGATATTACATAAAAATACGTTAAAAAAAAAAAACAGGCCTTCCATTCTACACATGCTCAGCCTTGATTAAGTTATTTTGCTACTTTTATATCATATAATGATAAATTTATAAAGTAACATTTGACTACTTGTTATAATAGTAATTAACGCTATCTAAGCTGTATCTAGTTAATGATTGGAATGCTAAAAAAAATGTATGCACATGCATTTTTTAAATCTTTGAACAAATGTGCACACTGTGATGATAATTCAATCGCGTATTTAATTATGTATTTAAAAATATATTATTCTAAGTCTTACACGATAATACCTTTGATAATTCATATTCTCTTGGATGCTATAAATAACTTAGGTCTTAGGCATTGAAAGTTATAATTTGCAATATCAGTAGCAGTTTTTGAACAGAAAAAGAAGAAAAAAAAATTAAAAACAATATATATATATAAAAAAGAAAAAAAAAAAAAAAGAAAATAAAACAACCGGTTGAACATTTCCGTCAGATCTATGTGCATAATATTGTATTAAAAAAAAAAACATAGCCCTTGCATCGCATATTTATAAGTTCGTCTTGTTGCCTAGATATTCCAGTAAAAACACGTGTGTACGTTTTCATCTCAGTATTATATATTGTATTACGAGTAGAATATGTTGACCTTTACGTATATGATGTTACATATTTAAGTTCGCGTTGAGAACAAATATTGTTAATGACAAATAGTTAATGTTAATGTTCCTTACCGTTATTTAATTAGATAAAATAACTTTTAATTAGCAGTCATACTTTAATAGCCCATACTCTGTACAAAATTGTAATACTTTGATTATTACTTTATTGCTACCACAATGTACGAACTATATATGCAGTAAAATCACGATGGAATGGATAGTACAAAGTGTATCCTTCTTATACATATACCCCGAAGAGCCATCAAGAATATTAATAACGTTAGTCTTACTAAAATCAATTTTTTGGAGGGTTTTCTAAATTCTCTTGTAGTGTATATCAAAATAAATTTCTAATTTAAATAATCTATACTTATCCATGAAAAATGCAATACTCCCACTTAAATATAATTATTTACTATTCTCGTAGATGAGTTCTTTACGCTTTATTTATTATACACACGACATATTTTGTATAGCATTTTGCATATATATATATATATAAATTATTAAAGGAATATATATATATATTATAAATGCGTTAAAAATGTCAATATCTAGTAATATGAAGTTTCCGACACTACCGATTGTAAATGATTTATTTGCTACCAACATATTTTTTTCTTTTTTTTTCTTTCTATTACGTAGAATATTAAATTCCATTTTCGAAATATATTAGAAGAGATTGCTTTTTTTTTGTTTTTTTGTTTTTTTTTGTTTTTTTTTTGTTTTTTTTTTTTTTTGTAGATTTTATTATGCGTTTGAAAATATTTCCAATATTTAAATATAACCCGATATAGAAAAAAATAGTTTTTTTTTTAAATTGATATATAAATAAGTATTGTAAAAGCGTACTGAGTGTAAAATAAAATTATATATGTTACAAATTATAAAATCGTTCATCATCTCTCTTATCTTTTTGTATGTAACACGGATGGAAAAAGAAGTATTAAAATACGATTAAAATATGTTTTAATAATGTAGGTTACAAAAGAATACAGAATGTCGTGTATTTTAAATATTTATTCCTTTTTTTCATTCAAAGGACAATTTGTTTTTATTATAAGATAACATTATCCTAAGCATCTCCGAGGGTTAATCACCCTGCTGTACCTAAATTACTTTTTATATAACACTTTTTTTACGTCTTCCTTCGATTCCACTGATTATTATTATTTTATTCATAGAGAAGTTCTTGAAATTGGCTTCTTTTCGTTCGATATCACTTATCGCAGTCAAGGTGCCATACTATGTCCTTCTTCTGTTTCTGCTGTTATTACATTCAGTACTGACTTTATACAAATTTGTTTTCAAAGTTGTATGGCTTTTTACCGTCGGTGGCGAAGTAAAGGGATAGTAAATTTTCCACAATGTCTTGATTACCATCTAGGCTCATTGAATTTCTGTTTATTATTAACAAGAAAATGATAAAAAAAAAAAAAATCATTTTGCTATGCCAAAGTAGTTTTACACTGTATACTGCCCTTTTTTCTGTTTTTTTTGTCTTTTTTTTTTGTTTTTTTTTTTGTTTTTTTGAATCTTTATCATTGTCATTACCACATAATAATATGACATCATTTTTATTTTATCTTTGGTGTATACGAATGTTATGTATTAAATCAATTTTCAAATAGAATATATGTTAAGGAAATGAAAATTTATTGTCTGATATAAGATAACGATCAAAAATTACTAGATTACTAGTGCTCTTGTAATTTAGCTCAAAAGTATTGCTTGGAAGACACGAGATTAACATATCGTGCCATGTACTAAAAGCACAGAAAATATCTTGTTATTATTTCGACTGATTGTCAATTGATTTCAAATTGTTCTTTTATTGTAAATCATGAATATTGTTGATATATTAAAATAGCGAAAGATCTAATATATATCTTTCACTTTTGGATATTTTTAATATGTGGAGTTATTTCAATGCTATATTAGCGACCCCTGTGTGCTTGTAATTATTACCAACGCCTTCCTCAAAAGTAGCTCCTTATAATGGAAGTATATGAATGTTTACTACAGTTTCTCATTATTATTAGACTTAAATTATAGGCTTTATTACACCTCACAGCTTACTATTTTTTGTACAAATAGAGAAGAGTCACTAATATAACTTACAACTTATCAAGAATCTCTTTCTCTCTCTCTTGGCTAAATTTTTAGTTAGATTAAATTGTATATGCCCGATGATATTTTTTTCAAGACAAAGTTATTTATTCTGTTACTGTAGCAAAATTATATATACATTACACCACCGACGGTAAATATCACATAACGAGGAAAGTTTTTAACTCGTTTTTTCCTTTTTTTTGTTTTTTTTTTGTTTTTTTTTGTTTTTTGTTTTTTTGACGCGCACTATTTATTTGAAGGGCCCTGCATACGTCGGAACATGCACAAAATCTAGCTACATCACAGGCGCCGTGTGTTTAGTTATACTCTTTCTATCTTAATCTATCGTTAACGTCATACTCCGTGTTTATCATAAATGAACATGTTGTCATACCGTTCATCAATGATTCGAGATAAACTAAGGATTGGTAATTGTGGCAAAAATATTAAAAAATATAACAACATAATGACCGCATACATACGAACACCTTATGCAGCACAACGAATGCAGGGCTCAAATCAGGGGCTTTAAAGAAGAGTTCAAAAATATACCTTGTCCAACATTATATCCATTAATCATAATTATATATTGGATATATTAAAATTATCATTAAATTATTATACTTCACTGAGTTTGTCTTTTCTATATTGTCAAAGAAAATTCAATTTCTATAGAAAAAACATATTTTATTATTAATAGTCTTTTCGATATGATAAATTATCTTTGTTTACTAAAATAATAACAAAATAATATTAATCTTTGAATATCTTCACAATTTAATCTTGAAATTTTCTAAGAAATCATTAATATCATGTAAAAAGTAAATAAAATTGTTCTTCTCTTTTGTATACACAAATAAGTATACATGACTTTTTAGTATAGATACATATTCTGCAAAAATATATGTATAATCATTCGTTTATATTTTTATAATCAATAATTATAATTCAAAATATCAACATAATTGTTAGAACAGGTATATGCTAGAACAAATACATAAAAGCCCCCAGGGCAAATATTTTGCACGTAACAATTAACTGATATCAATCATCAGTTTCATTGTGTAGGATATTGTGGCATGGTATATGTTACCATTGTCGGTTGTTGACCAGGTGGCAATGGGGCAGTTGCAGTCGGTGGTGCAGCAGTTGCTTGTGCAGGCTGCCATGTACCAGCACCAGGGGCAGGCATTCTCATACTGTTCATATACTGTTGTCCGTAATATTGGCTATAATATTGAGCTGGTTGGAGAAATTGTCCTTGCATTTGTGGATAACCCTGTGGGTACCAATAGCCCATTTGTTGTCCATATCCATATGCATATTGACCAGCTCCAGTAGTAACCTATAATATAAATATACCAAATGTTTAAGCACGCTTTTATATTTTATTTCTTATTAAATGTTTAATAATACCTTAGAAACACACACTTCCTAGATCCTATCTATTTAAAGACTATTAAAGATATTTTTATAAATTATAATTAACAAAGAAGTACAAAGTCAATGAAATTGAAATGAAAAAGGAAAAAAGGACCTTTTCATCAGTTTGTTAGTGACCAGCATATATAAGTTTTGATCAAAAAATATATCGAAGTTTATGTAAAAATTTATAATAAAATAAAGAGTGAGAGAGAGAGAGGAGGGAGAAAGGGAGAGAGAGAAAAAGAAAGAGAAAGAGAGAGAGAGAGAGAGAGAGAGAGAGAGAGAGAGAGAGAGAGAGAGAGAGAGAGAGAGAGAGAGAGAGAGAGAGAGAGAGAGAGAGAGAGAGAGAGAGAAATTAAACTTTTCCAATTAATTTATAACAATAACCTGTTGAGCTTGATGATTCGCATTAGGACCCACACTATTAGGATCACCATTTTCTTTTCCCCAAAAGCATTTGACAATGCTACCACTGATTTCTGTATTATGTGTAGATTCTATGGCATGTGTTGCTGCTTCCTTAGTTGTAAACTTGATAAAAGCATAACCTTTATCCTTGAATACTCTTATGTCTTGAATGGTACCAAATGGTGAAAACGTTTTTGTTATTAGCTCGTCTGTAACTCCATTTGTAAAACCTCCACAATATACCGTACAATTGGTCGGACTACTTTGGTTATATACCTGTCAATCAGATTATAATTACGTAAATAATAAAATAATTGTTAGAAATTTGGAGAAAGCATTACTATAATAATCTTATCACACAACAATTAAATGCATGTAATATATGTTACCTATGATTCCATTAACAAAAGCATCGAACACTCTCGATTGACATTCGTTTCTTTCAAATCATCTTAAACAAAAGTAAATCTAAACTCAAAAATTGAACGAAACTATATGGGAGATAGCGTTTATCGAAACCCGTCTAATTTAGTTATACTAATGTTTACTCTATCCTATTCCAGACGCTGCTGCTGATACTTTGTATAATCTTCTGATTGTGTGAAGATGATTTAAAAAACAGAATATTGAAAATCTAACATACCTCTTCATAATTAGGTTTACTATTGTTTGAGTGTCGTGGCCTTTCTGATCTTGGAGGTGGAGGCTTTCTAGTAGACCAATTTGTCCTAATGCATCGTGAGCCAAGCCACTGGCCATTCATAGCTGCTATCGCTGCCTCTGCTTCAGACTTTTTCACGAAGGATACAAATGCGTATCCTTTACTCTTCATTGTAGTCGGATCACGTACGATCCTGCAGTTGCTGATTTCACCAAACGGGGCGAACGCTTCTTTTAATGTTTCCGTTTCGATTTCCGGAGAGAGATCACCCACGAATATGTGGTGATGATTACTTGTGTCCAACTTTGGTTGATTTCCAGGGCTTGTCGCCCAGTTAACCTTCATCTCCTTATCCAGAAATGATCGCTTGTTCATGGCGGCTAGTGCCGTAGCCGCGCATTGATGGTTCGTGAATTCAACAAAAGCATAAGGATCGTTTCCTGGCTCCCGTATTATTTTACATCCCTTAACCGCACCAATTTGAGAAAAAAGTGCACACAAAAGGTCCTCCGACACCGAAGCGTCTAGATTTCCCACGTACAGCGTTCGTGGATTACTTTCCTCGCTCATGCTCGCTCTATTGGGGAACTTACTTTCTTATATTACTACTTTTCTTACGTTGTGTCGACTTAATATACAATTTACACCTCCAGTGGGCTCGAAGTGCATCTATCTCGACCCCAGCATCAGAATGTTCGTTTTCTCGCGTTTTCCAAGGAACGGACGGTTGAACGCGAAGCTACACCCAGCCTCTACGTCATACTAACATAAAATGGCCGCTCTGCTGCACAATCACTTTCCCTTTATTCATCGGCATAAATGTACATATTTTTCCAAATAATTCTCTTAATATACGATAACGAATTTTTACGTTTTTAAATATAACACGGGAAAGCTTTATGACATTAAATCACTGCTTCTAATGTGCAACTTTTTTTGACAAAGTAGTAAAGAACACGTGTTTTTGTATCACCCGTCGGATTTCATAACAGGTAGCGCGAAAATGCTTATTATCCATTGGCATATAGAAATTACTAGCGCAACGCTTTACAAAAGCTTGCTTTTCATTGTGCATCGGTATTCGTTCGCACGATTAATACCAATAACATTTTTTATAATTATATCTAATTGAGTATATTAAATTTTTCTACATATTTATCTACATTTATTGATTTATTTTTTATCTTTTAATTTTCTTTTCTTTTCTTTTCTTTTTCTTCAATTCGCACGAAACAATAATTACTAACGATTTAAAAAATCCACCTATAAGATATGTATTATATATATCTATATATATACGATAGAGTTTAACGAATATACATGTATATTGTTCATAATTGGACAAATTAATACTTTTTTAATTATTAAATTTCAAACGAAATCTAAATTAAAATCTATTGGAAGCTTTTATCAAACGATCTAATTTCAAACTTTAAACATTTCCCGCTAGCTGATTCGAGTAGATCATTTTTTTTCGTTTTAAAGCGAATTATGTTTATATATGTATATATATATATATATATACATATATATAAATAATTATATTTATATGATATTATTTAGTTTATTATTACGATTTCGATGAGTCATTTTTTTCAAAGATAGTGTATATAAAAGATATTAACGAACAAATAAGTCTCTACAGTTTCTTATATTTATTTTACCTTAAGACGCTTAGGGAAGAAATACTTTTTAAAGGTGGCACCCCTAAGTCAGGCTAGTAGATTGGTTATTTAAATACGCCGATTGGTTATTCAATTATTACAAATTCTCATGTATTTATTAACGTAAAGGAAATGAAAAAAAAGGAAAAAAAGAAAAGAAAAGAAAAAAAAAAAGAAACAAGCAGGAAAAATAAAGTTAACTTTTTTAATGCGATTGGTTATTTGACAATAAAATTTGTGCATGCTCATAGCCAAAAGAGGGGATGTATTTAATATTGTGTGTCTATTGACAAAACATATGTATAATGTACATATCTTATCTATATCTAAAATCTCTGTACATATTTGTTCATTCTTGAAGATTTTTATTAGAAAAAAAAAAAAAAAAAAAAAAAAAAAAAAAAAAAAAAATACATATATATATATGAATATATTTATCCGATATACATATATATATATATACATATTATATATATATATATAATATGTATATATATAGATCGACTTCAATTTGTTATTAATAAACAATACGTTGATTTTTGTTGCAAACGAAAGTTATACTGTATTACGTAATTGCTTTATGTAATAAATCGTATTTTAATTGGACAATATTATATACGTCCATTCAACCGATAATGTAGATAGTTACGTTTCGTCCTATCTGGCTCTATCTACTGGATAAGATGATAAGTATTATTATCTGGTGCACAGTATATTATTCGTTTTTTTGCATGTGGTATGTATGCATCTAAATCTTAAACGAAAAACATATCGACAGATGGCTTAAGATCATGTTATGATTTAATAAATTCCAGTTAAATTCGTTGAAATATATGGAAAAGGAAATAATAGGAAGTGTTGTAAGAACGTATGCCGTATTAATGCAAAGGTTATAATTACGAAATTATTAATTCGAAATTGAAATTTTTGGGAGGAAATATATTTGTGCATCGAGGGAAATAGCAATCGAAACATGGCGTTTGTTTCTTTAGTGAGCTTCGAAATTACATTTCTTAAGGTCGTAGTACTTTCGTAACTTCGACTGTTATACGGAGTACGACGTATTTTTTTATATTTCCGAATGTTATCCCGAAATATTGTCATTATTATTCGAATCGATAATTATGTAGTATAGATCATACGAAAATTTTAAAGAATGAAGAGATATATTGTTATTTGTGTCTTATGGGATGCGGACTGTATTTGAAATATCGGAATATCCAAAATGACGTCTCGCAGTTATACTAAATCTTACAGTCGCAAGGTCAATAGTGTGACACCTGGGAGCATTCAATTTGATAAGCTTTTTCGAGAAAATAGTAATAGACCTTCTGCTGCCAAGTCAGCAGGTACTGTTGGAAAATGGGGTATAACATCATTTACATCTATCAGAAGCACGAATATCAATGGTATGTATTTATTACTTTCATATTATTTTTATTTACATCTTTCTGTATTATAGAAATATTAAATATTTCAAGAAAAAATCGTATTGAATTATATTGAAAATATTCTCATCAATACATTTTCATGTCGGTAAAGCTTGTTATGAAATTATTAATTGCATAGTTTCTCTCATTCTTTCGTTATGACTCATTCATAATATAGTTTTCTTTTCTATTTTCTTCTTCCTTCTACTTCTTTTTTTTTTCTTTTTCCTCTTAAGTCTATCTTTATTGTACTTTTTCATCTACATAAGTAAGTTATTTAATATGACGTAATTGTGTCCACATATATGCAAGGTATTAATACTGCATATTACATATTATTGTATCCAAAAAGTATAGCATTTATATGCATAATATATGTAGTTTAAAAATTTATTCATTTTATATATATAACATATATATTTTGAGTAACTTTTAAATTATTCAAAGAATAATTTATCTTTTAAGTTTTTCAAAGAGTATATATATATGTATATATGTATATGTATATATGTATATGTATATATATATTATTTTTTTTAATTATATATAGGAAGGAGAGATAATATTCACAATTCATTTGGTGCAAAAAGGATGAAAATTGATTACAGTAACCAGAATACACGTGTGAATTCTGGAAAAGATCCTTTTTCATTTGAAATTGATCCAACTAGTAAGACAGACACCACACCGGCCGTTGTAAAGCCGAAGAAATTTTTTAAGAGTAGAAATGTACCACCAGTAGTAGAAGAATCTCGCCAGGATGTGGCAATATACAGACAAGTACCTGATTCACAATATGGTAGAGCACGCGCTCCAAAGCAGCCTCAACAACCCCTGCCAAAACAGCCCTTACCAAAAGCAATTCATACTCCTACAAAGAAAGTATCAGAAAGTGTAGATAATACCGGTAATGAAACATCAAATAGAGAAGAAGGAAAACCTCCAATTGTTTTAAGAATATGTAAGGGTACTGCAAGATTAGTATGCGGAGATGTGCAAAATAATCAAGATCAAGAACCTGAAACTTACAGAATTTCTACACCTCTTACTAGTCCCTCTAAAATAGATATTGAACGTAAAAGTAATACAGAATCATCAATCAAAACAGATCTTAAGACAACTCGTTCTCAGCAACCAATTGTATCGACAGTATCAATACCATTAGAAAATTCTGATATGCGACGAACAACTCGTAGTCGTGCAAAAAATTTACATCTAGACATAACAGGTTCTTCTGGTGTTACTACAGCGTCAACTACTTCAAATACGCATAGTTCTGGACTCTCCTTAACTCTCAGAAAATCCGTTACGGATTCCAATAACACTCTTATATCTCATTATGATATTGTTAAGACTGATTGTAGTTCAACGTATCCATGTAAACCAACGATAGAACCTTTAATTGGACGAGACCAACCACTGCCTACCACAACTCAAGAACTTATTGATATTCTTTCGAGTGATGCAGATCCTATGCAAACAAGACCAATGATTTTAAATGTCCCTGAAGCTGAAGATAATTCGGAAATTACATCAGATGAGGTTCAACATTGTTCTATAGATATCCCTACAAATGAAGTGATACCTGAAACTAATAGACAACCAGAGAAAGAAGCAGAAGCAGAAGTAGAACAAGAATTAGAACCAGAAGGTGAAACTGAGGTGGAACCTGATCCTGAAACAGAATTGGAATCGTCAGCTCATGCAGCTGATTCTGAAACTGCAGCAGCTAAGACATTAGTGGATCAGGATTGGTTTTCAGGTAGCGATGATAGTGAAGGTGTGAGTGGCAATGTTGAAAATGAAATGCCTTTGCATGTAACAAGTACAGTTTCAGAATCACAAACCATAAATGCTCCTACAACAAATGTACCATCTAAGCCTGTTACTAAAAAGGGTAGCATATTTAAGAGTCGTTCAACAGGGACAACAAATGGAAATAAAAGACGTGCATTGTATAAACACAAGTGGTGTGATAGTGATAAAGAATCTAGTACGACAGATACTCCTAATATTGGGAATGTAATTCCAAATATAGCTTCAGGATCACATAGTACAACTGGATCTGATGCATATGCAGGAGAATTTGAGACTTCTCAACTTACAAGAGTTGTGACTTATCCTGAAACTGATGTAGACTTTACAGATGACTCTGAAGCTGTTACAAGTGTTCGTTGTTGCAGGAAAGTTAAAGGTGTAAGTATATATTATACAAATACTCAAAGCCATATATATATATTATATCAAAATGATAAGACTCATTGATATTAGGATTTATTGATGATGATAACATTATTTTTTTCAGTTTTACACTGTAGTAAAGAATGTGAAAAAGGCCCATCAAATTCAAGAAAGTGGAGAATTTCAGGAGTTTAATGATGATGTTGAATATATATTGGATACTTTAAGAGAAAATAATCCAAATGCTACACGTTGCCTTTCAGCTATACGCTTAGCAAGCAAATGCATGGCTCCAGCCTTTCGTATGCATGTACGTGCTCATGGAACCGTTGCTAAATTCTTTAAAGCATTACACGATGCCACTAAAGATCAAGTACGTCTTTTATTTACTATTTTAATATCCAAAAAAAAAAAAATGGATAAATTTTAATATTATTTTGTGTTGCAATTAGAGTCTTGGTCTGTGTACAGCGACTGTAATGTTTGTGTTAAGTCAAGATCGTCTAGCGATGGATTTAGATCGAGATTGCTTAGAACTAATGTTAAGTTTATTGGAATCTGATGCCAGTCATAAAGATGCGCTTGACGATTGTGGCCTTAGTAGGGCTGAATTATTAAAAAATAAGGAAAAAGTACGGCAGTTATGTGCGGATATTCAAGCACAGGGACATGCAAAACATTTAAATTTGGATAATATTACTGTGAGTAATATAATTATTTCTGATTATTGATTAATCAATATTAATTTTAAATGGAAAGGAAATGTGATAAAATATATTTATCTTTGCAGGTTGGGCAATTAGCTATGGAAACACTTCTCAGTCTAACTTCAAAACGTGCAGGGGAATGGTTTAAAGAAGAACTTCGAGAGTTAGGTGGTTTAGAACATATTGTAAAAACAGTCAGGGAATGTCATCGCCATATTAATGCGCATGATGTTACAAGAGGTGGTTGGACGGAACCATTATTAGATAAATTACGTAAAGTTGACAGATGTTTACGTGTATTAGAAAACGTAAGGACTATCTACCATAAATTATAATACGAATTATATTAAATATTCTTATTCAATTTTTCGTATATCACTAATAATATATATTATACTTATGATTAGGTTACACATATGAATGAAGAGAATCAAGTATATTTATTAAAATATGATGATGGTATATTAGTAAGTACTTTAGCAAGTCTTTATTACTTATGTGGACAAGAGATTCCCATTTATCCAACCATAGACCCAAGTGATAAGAGTTCAATTGGTGCTGTTGTCAGAGAATGTCTTTTTGCTATTATCAAAGTTCTCATAAATCTCACTCATCGATTCAATAGACAATGTAAGCTTATTGGATTTCATATAATTTTCATTTTTCAATATAATGAGATTGATTTATTGTTATAATTATATATTTTTTGCAGCTTGTGGAAGCAAATTAGTGGGATCACAAAGTGGTGTAGTTGATTGTAGTTTGTATCTTTTATTACGTGTACCAGAATCGCTACCAGAAGAAAAAAGATTTGATATGATGATGTTGGCATTAATTCTTTTAATAAATTTAGTAGAGCAATGTGATGATAATAAACAACATCTTATTGAGTCAAAGGCTCCTCCATCTACAGAAAATATTTTTGATGGTATGTGTTTTATATATATTATATAAGCGCTATATATATATTATTTAAGTATATGTATTTATCAAAACATATGTAATTATATTTATAAATCAAATTGTTGTTATAGCCGAAGAAAGTGGTGTAGAGTCTTTGATTGATCTCTTTTATAAACAAGAAGAACTGGCAAGAGCTGAAGAGCAGAAAACTGATGCAATTTTAGATGGTAAAAAAGATTCAGAACAGACAGAAACAGTATCAACAACAACAAAATCCCAGGAAGAATTTATTGAAGAAACTGTTACCAAATGTTCGTATAAGTATTTCTTAATGATGTACAATATAAAAACTTAATTATATTACATTAATCCCTCTTCAGTATTGCAGAAAGCTGGACGCCACATGGAACATACTTTAATAGGTGCATATGTAGTTCTCCTACTTGGATACTTAATAATGGATAACAAGGTAAAAATTACTTGATTTATACTTCAGTAGAGATATATAGTACATTAGAAAAAGTAGATTATGAAATAAGATAAGATATTGTCATGTTAAGATACTATGATATCTTTTAGGATTACGAATCACTCGTACGTAGCAGACTCCCAGATAACAATTTTTCCACAATGGTATCTGTACTTCAAAAGTTTTTCAATTTTATGAATTTAACAGCATCGGTAATTATTCATCATTTGATTTTATATAAGTTTAATTATATATCGTATTTAATAACACATTTCTCAGTAATTTTAAATATTTTTATACAGAATGAAGTAAGTAGTTGTGGAATAGCAGCTACTGAAAAGGTAATTAAGTTCCTAAAAATGTCGGACGTTAGAACTGAAGAGGAGCGAAATGAATTACCATTACCAGCATTGGAAGACCCCAATATGATGCTTGATTTGACTTCATCTTGATTAATATATTATGCACATATTGACAGCATTTTTTGTTTTACTGGCATACAAAATGAGCCAAAGTTATCTATGTCTGAGAAAGGAATCCCTGTTACTTCATAGATTGGACACCTGTTTCGTATTAATCGTATGTATGTATACGTGTATATAGGACGCTCTCACGCGACGTATGTACATGCATACATACATACGTATGTACTACACACACACACACACATACACACACATACAATATATATATAAATATATATATTTATTCATTTACATAATTTATTACTTTATGTTTCATTAATTTTCATGTGGTTTGCTTTTCATTCACAGCATTTTAGATTTTAAGCTTTAGTTGTTACTTAAATATGGAGACAAAAGAATGCAAATCGTAGTGATTGATCTTGTAATTATAAAAACGTACCTCTACATGAGTATCAATTGGATATCATAATTAAATGAAACTTGTTCGGTTAAATGGACAGGAATATTGATCATCAATAATATTGTGAACTTTATCATATAGAGTGTAGTTTATTTGCTGTATAGTAATAGATGAATTTATCTTTGTACAATCATTTTAAAGTTACATAAACTGTGTTTTCAAACCTGTTAAGTAATAATTAATAATGTTGGGTATAAAATAACCCTTCAATATTCAAAATAGTGTTATGTAAGCTTATTTTAATATTAAAATTACATTAAACTATAAGCCTTGTAAATGTACATTTATAAATTATAATTGTATCTTACATTCAATGGTTTTTTGTTATTTTTATCATTAGACATGCGTATTATTTTATATTAAAATACGTGGGTTTACGATCTACGCGTTGATTCAAAATAACCAAATATAATTATAACAATGTAACAAATGATCACTTATTAAGTTTCGCGAATATCTTTAATTTTTATATGCTTTCGATTGCGACCGTTCGTATGATCCTAAGAGACTTGTAATCATCATCGTAGTGTTCACGCGTGATTGCTCGGCAATGTCCGATCAGAGACGGGAACGATCGGATCGACTTGGGAGCATTTGGCTTATCATCGGCAGCGTTGTGCGCAGTCGTGCGACGCGTTGGCGGCGTTTCGTACGCGACAGCGCGCTTGCGTGCTTGATGCGCTGTATTCGCGTTCGCGCTCGCGCTCATGCTCGCGAGTCGCGGCACGCGATCGGCGCGCACACAACGCCGCGCGACGTTGTGTCGTGTGTGTCCAACGTGTTGGCTCGCGTTACGACTCATCCTGTCCTTTTTTTCCCTCGTTTTTTTTCCCTTCCTTCCTCTCCTCCTTTTCTTTTTTCTTTTTTTATTCTATACCCTAACGATTCGTTCGAACCATCGTCCTTTTGATTTTTTCTCCTTGGATCCTATCTCCGCCCACACCGGAAATTCGCTCTCGCCACGGACGTTCTCTCGCGGCGCTATTCGAAAGTGTCTTTCTTTTTTATTAATTATCTCGTCCCGACGCACACGTGTTTGTGTGCCGTGCCTCTACGAACAACTATCTCTCTCTCTCTCTCTCTTTCTCTCTCTCTCTCCCTCTTTCTGTCTCTCTTTCTTTCTTCCTCACACTTATACGTGTTTCTTTCTCTTTCTTTATCTTTCTTTTTCTTCTTTTTGCCTTTCTCTCTCGCTCTCTACGTGTACGAGTAAATGTTATCTGTACCTTCGTCAGAGAGAAGGCACTCATGGGTTTCAGTCGCGCTATTGGAATGCACTTAATCCGGTCGAGGCCCCCTGCGATGTGACAGGTATTTCACCTGATAACACGTGATTTCATCTACGGCGTTCCACGTAAGGAGCATCTCTCACTTTCTCTCTCTCTCTCTCTCTCTCTCTCTCTTTTGTTTCAATTCTAGAGATTAAATCCGTTTATCGCGTTTCACAGTATTTTCCTTTGTATAGTCGTCTAATTTCTTGACGTTTTCATTAACCGGCCATATGAATCGACCTTCCCCTCGTTATTCTGATCCACGATGATAGGACTCGATGGTCGTTGAGTCGTGGGTGCGGATCGGTTCGAATATAACCGAGGAGAACGTTATCGTCGACAGGATTTTCGATTTTCCATTTCTCTTGTGAATATTGTTTTTTTTACCATGCAAAAGGATCGATCAAAATGAACGTTAATCATCGATTTATCTTATAAAAATATATATTTTATTCTTAAATCGTATTGCCCATAACAACACGATGTCATTTAGATAATGCCGTTTAGAGATTTTTAAATTTTTAAGAGAAAACTTTTTTTATTATTTATCCTCCTCTAATAACGTAATAAAATGTTTTCCCTTTAACGTTTAATAAAATAGGATCATAGTTGGTACAGGAAATATTATAGAAAAAAAAAGGTATTGCTAACGAATGCATTCCCTAATTCGTTCTCTAACATCATCTTTTTTTTTTCCTTGAATATTTATAATATTTTATAATTTACGATTACGATCTAATGAAAAACATTTTTCTTTTTAGAAGATTATGTTTAAGATTAAATTTTTTTAGCTTGAAAGAAAAAGAGAGTAAAATGATATGTTAACGATATTTTAACGATATACATATATATATATATATATATATATATATATATATATATATATATGAACTATAAGGATAATCTGTTTAAATGTTTTAACACTTATGTATTTTCTAGCAAATTTATCTTCTTTATTTTCGATCTTGATAGTTCGAGATCGATCAATATTTTGACACGTCGATCCCGTTAATACATTGATGCAATATATCTATAATGACATTATCACGATTTATCGCGATTTAAAAGAATATACTTCTCTTGATTTTTTTTTCTTTTTTTTTTTATGCGAAGTAAATATAACACTTTTTATTTAACCGATATGAGATAAATATTTCATATCTTTTATTATGTGAGCTGGCTTTAAGCTTTCTTACTTAAAGATAAAGAACAAATAGCTTAGCATTAAAGCATTACGTATTTTTAACATACAGTTTTATTATTTTACTCAAACGATCAATAATTATTATATCATATAGATAAATTGTAAAAACTAGATATTGATGAATAATTCTTTTTTTTTTTTTTCTTTTTCTTTTTACAATTTTATAAATTCTCAAAGAATTATGTTATTATACGTTTGAAAAATATAAAATAAAATCGCTCTTATTTCTAAATACGCAGCGAATATAACTCGATCCTTCTCAAAGAGAAAAAAATACAAGAAGGAGCGAGAGCGAAAGAGAGAGAGAGTAAAGACAAGTTAAACTCGCACGTGGAACGTAGATACCGGACGTAATTCGCTCAAGCGGTTCATCCACCTCAGTGTTTCAGGGTTGATACGCTCGAAACGACTAGATTCTACCTGAGAGTCATGCTATTATGGACATCAGCGGCGGCAGTAACGGTAGCGGCGCAAGTAGCAGCCACAGTAACTGTGGTCCTCTGACGATTACCGACGTTGGCAACAATAAAAATTGCCAACCAACTAAACAACAACACGGCAACAACGGACGTTTACAAAGTGTTCGAAAGATGAGCACGATGCATGAAGAAGAGGATGGTTCGGACGACGTCGATCCGGATGTCGTTAAAAGTGCCCAGCAGCAACAATATCATCATCCTCATTCTCATCATCATCATCCTCATCATCATCATCATCAACAGCAGCAGCAGCAGCAGCAGCAGCATCATCAGCATCAGAATCAGCATAATCACCTTATTCACGGTCATCATCGAGAGTCACAGCAAGATGTCGATTCAGATTCACCGTGCGAGGAGAGGGGTCGGCTTTTGAGTTCCGCTGGCTCTTCCAGGAAGGCTAGGATCAGCCAAGCCAAGATTCTCACTGGATACGATCCCGAACTCAGATTAGGTTCCAGCGGACATAGCGGCAGTACCGACAGTGTTCACGACAGGTCTCAACCGAGACTTCATCAATCGAGACCGATCATGTAATACTTCGATATTCTCTAATATATTTAATATCTTTTCTTTTTTTTTCTTTTTCTCTTCATTTTTTTTTTTTTTAAATATTTTTCTCGATAATCAATGACGACAAATCTGTTCGTTGGTAAAAAGATTTCAAGATGGATCAATTATTAAAGTGATACGAGACACTATCGTTATTTGTTTTTGAATTCTGGAAATTCTATATTTGCTTAATTACGTAACAACGATGCAATACGAAAGAACACGATATTTGGAAGAATTGAAATTTTTTCTTTTTTTTTTTTTTTTTGTTTTTTTTTTCTTTTTCCAGATCGAACGAGCAGTCGGGAAGAAGCACTCGTGGCGTCGATCATCACGTTACTCGTCATCATCGTTATCCAAGTATGCGTTCGTTGAAATCAAACGCCACGATGGACGAACACCATCATCATTATCATCAACATCAACCACCAGCCGCTAGCTGGGCCTCAATCGTTTTTTCTGATGGCAACGGCCAGGTTGGTCGTCCATTCACCGATTCCGTTTCCATACGCTCTCTAGCATCGATCGGCATGGGCTCTTCTGACGGGCGGAAGCTCACGATACGTAGAGTTCCTACTTCGCCGTCGGAGCTTCTTAACTTGGTACATCCGCCGCCGTAAGTGACCACATTACCTACGATCCTCTCGCTATCCTAGCATCTTCGATATGAATTACGATATCTTTTCCCTTTTTCTATCGGTATTTCATTAAATTTTATTCGTTCAAGTCAAACTTCTAATACTTTTAATTTCTATAGAAATCATCAGTAAAACGAAAAGTTGATCTGAATATCGAAGAATAAAAAGAGTGCATATATTTTTTGCTCTTTTTTGTCCCCTAGTTTACTGAAACTAATCATCGGAATTATTGCTTATAACAATTCATACGAAAAATAGTTTGTATTTTTATTTAAAAAAAAAATATATATATATATATATTAACATAAAAAAATAGTGTTATAATGCATGCGTAATGAATGTTGTGACGCATTATAATAATGCATGTGCTTTGTTAATTTTAACACGTGGAATTTGTTTAGTTTAATGTTTTGAAAAAATCCGAATATAATATTTACTTCATTGTTTTAATCGATCGATTTTTTTAAAATGCGCTTCGATTTTCACTTATAATTTTCTCAAACAAAATACGGAAACGAGATTCCTAAGCGAAATGAAAATTAAAACACGTCATGTTTGAGATAGTTAAATAATCTATCTCATTCTGCGTGGTTCCATCATCCATGAAAGAGCACATCCCTGTCATAAAGATGTCACATTTCTCTATTTTTTTTTTTTTCAACTGAGCGTCAACCTGCCGTCATGTGTATGAAGCATACGCTAACGTTGAGCGTTTCTTTAACACGTACAGTGTACACACTGATACAAATTTATATGCGTATCTATTTTAAACAAACACTATATTTATTCTGATGAGTGATTTATAAATAAAACGAGTTGTTTTCTTACATAAAAAAAGAAAAAAAAATTATTTTTAGTTTCGACGATTAATAAGGAAAATAAAACAAGCTTTATTTCAGATCTACTGAAATCGAGTGAATAAAAAAAAAAAAAAAAAAAAAAAATTAGTGCATGATAAATCATACGATCCTAACGATTTATTGCGGATTAAGAAACATGAACCAATTAAAATAAATCATTTTTTTTTCTTTCTTCGAAAATAAAATATAAAATGGGAAACGCGATAATACCAATTTATCATGAAAATAAGAAAGAAACGAAAAAGGAAAGGATACGAGAACGAGGAGAAGAGGTATGAATGTCACGAGAGTTTTCGCGGCCACTCGTTAATGCGATGAACAAACATTATAACGCAAGAAGGTGGCTCGGTAACTTGTGTTGGCATAAAAATAAGACCACTTCTTGATTCGTATGTCAGTTTAAAATTGGAATCTCTAGGTGTTGTAGGTAGAAAAACGATTCCGTGCTTGTATATCTACATAAGTACATACATTCGTATATATATATATATATATATATATATATATATATAATACATATTTATATAATATATATATATATATATGAATACATATTTTTGACACGGGTCTCGATTCTCTCAAAGTTTTATATACTTCGTGAGTGTTACTTCTTTGTGCCTTGTTTATCCGAGGATTATGATTTAAACTTCTATTGTAAATATACATATATATATATATATATATATACACATATGTATATGCATAGATATCACATGTATACAGATACGTATGCGTTAACATTCTCGTTCGCCACGCGTTAAAGCTAAAAGAGAAGCAGTTTTAGGGTAAACAATATAACGATTAATAAATGTTTATTGCATGTGCCAAGAGAAATAGCAATAAATGTCGCGCGTTACATTTATTACGAGATAAAAGAGTGATGGAGAAAATTTGAAAGATACAAAAATCTTTTTCTCTCTTAGAGATAGCTAAAAGTCAAACTTTCTGCTGTACTCCTTTTATTTTAGTTCAGAAATTCTGTGCCGACGAAAAAGATAGATAGATAGATAGAGAAAAAGAGAAAGAGATAGAGAGAAAGAGAAAAAGAGAGAGAGAGAGAGAGAGAAAAAAAGAGAGAGGGAAAGAGAGAGAAAGAGAAAGATAGATAGATAGATGAGGTGTACTTCTGAACTACTAGTGAAGCGTGGTCTCGTCATCCAGAGACTGCAATTCCGCCGTATTGTCCCAGAGACGTAAGTGGATAATAGGTGTACAATGTAAGCCCCGTACTTTTGTTGCAAGTAGGTGTACATACATTGTTGTAGCTGTCCTGTTTCTTTCATTGTAAATGATGGTATACGTTATATTTAAAGCGATGTCATGTTTTTGCATTTCGAATTCTTTGTATGTATAATATGTATGTATAATATGTACGTATTGTATGTATGTATGCATGCACCTACGTTGAAAACTATTGCTGCCTATTTTTCTTTTCTTTTCTTTTTCTTTTTTTTTTCCTCTTCTTTATTTTCTTTTCTTATTTTTTTCCAAGAAAGATCTATCAAGGAACGTCTTTCTTCCTTCCCTCCTCGCCATACATACGTACAAAGAGTATTATGTAGATATTAAACAGAATTTTTAATTATTCGTAAGAAGATTGATGTGTCGCTCGTTAGAAACGTTCCCCAACATGTATATACTTGGACTAACTCATTTCATATCGACAAAACATGATTAATGTGTGTTATACGTTCGTTTACATATAATATTATTTTTATATGCATACTCATCGTTTCCTATCCCCTCCGTCTCCACCTCTTATCCCTCGAAGTAGATATAAATTGTCGATTATTAAAAAAGAAAAAAAGAAAAAAAACATATGTCGGATGAGAAAATATGTACCCAGTTGTGCGTATGTATTCATTAATGTTATGTACATACGTTTAAGTAGTTTCTCGTCGAGTATCGAGTACATGTATGTATGTATGTATGTATGTATGTATGTATTTATATATATATATATACATATATATATACGATCGTAACTCCTCGTTTGATCGTTTAAGCCCTGACACACAGCAGCGCCTATTTCGCGCGCTTCGTATTATAAATAATAATTATTGTAGAGAGAGGGGTTCGGTTAAAAAAAAAAAAAAAAAAAAAAAAAAAAGAAAGAAAGGCATACAAAATTCTTTTTTTTTCTTTTCTTTGTTTTTTCAATTTTTACCACTTACATAATATAATATAAGTAGATATATCGAGTATGACAAGGTCATAGCACGGAACGCGTTTCTCTACTTAATTGATCCTACTCGATCTACTTACCCTTTAACAAGGCTTTCCTCTTCACACGAGAAATTCCTCCAGAGAGTGAGAGAGTGAGAGAGAGAGAGAGAGAGAGAGAGAGAGAGAGAGAGAGAGAGAGAGAGAGAGAGAGAGAGAGAGAGAGACGTAAACAAACTCGTTTGAAGAAGTTTAACATCCAACGAAATTTCTAAATCTTTCGTTATTTCATACAAATATTCCTTTTTTTTTCTATTTTTCCATTCGTCCATAATATTAGATGCTATTATAATGAATCAAAAAAATCATTTATCTTTATCCTTATTCATAAAGATTTACGAAAGAACAAATTTATATTTATATTGAGAGTATATGGTTATGTATTTACAAAATAAATACGAGCACTTTAAATGAATCACTTTAATTATAATTTCAGATAAGTATATGTATGGCGATGTTACATTCCTTTGAATATGATTTCTAGTTTTTCTAATGCGAACATTTAAAAAGAGCGGCTTTTGAATATGAAAGAAATCGAACACGGATTGTTACACGCCTGTCGTATGTTAATCCAAGACATATTTAATGACATCTGCGTGGCCTGCAACCTGATATTTTGACGCGAATCAATTTTATGCTTGCACATCTGCTTACCGATAATAATGGCAACATAATGTTGAAATACTCGTTAAAAATAAACGAACGAACGTGTCTATCTAATCTTCTTTATTGTTTATATTACCATGAATATCGATAAAGAAAAAGTAGGACCGAACGACGAGGATTGCCTTGTCCTGAATTTGAAACTTACGATTAAATTATTTGTGACGTTACTAGTTAAGAAAATATTTATCAGATGAAATACCATGCGTAAGAGACCTTCTATTTCTGGAATAATGAAAAATACATATCGATGTACATACCGTTTGTAATGCTACCTATCTATCCTCGTATTATTCCATTTACATGATCCTATTTATTTTCTACAACTCGACTCGAAACTGTCACGTTTGTTTGTTCAGCTCCATCGAGGATGATCTATCCACGTGTACGAGTTACGACGATGGCGAAGGCGAGGATCCTGGAGATTATCGACAACCTAGAAGACCACATTGGGCTAATAAAGTTCAATTCGTCCTTGCTTGTATCGGTTACTCAGTTGGCTTAGGAAATGTTTGGAGGTTTCCTTATTTGTGTTACAAAAGTGGTGGTGGTGAGTATATTTGCACGTACATATATATACACCTATCTTTTTTTTTTATAAACAAATATTAAAAGTTTATATATTATTACTATAATGGTATAATAAAAGTATATAAAAAAGGTATAGTAAAATATATAGTATAATAAAATAAAATAAAATAAAATAATATAATATATTATACACACACACACACATATATATATATATATATATATATTTATACGCTGTCTCTCTCTTTTTATTTTATTTTATTATATTACATATTACAGTATAGTACAGTATAGTATATAGTACATGGTTATATTTCATATTCAATAAGATATAAAACGAAGAAAGGTATTAAAAGTAAATAAATAAACAAATAAATAAACACGGACATTCACACCAAATATTACTTATCTCGTGCGAATACCTTTTTGTAGATTATCGTTACGTCATTTGAAAGATCCAAAAACAGATTCGCCTACGTCAAATAAATTCTCCTTGTGTCGTCACGTATCTTTCGTGATTAGAGTCATGATGATAAGAGAGAGAGAGAGAGAGAGAGAGAGAGAGAGAGAGAGAGAAAAAAAGAGAGAGACGACGTTTATTTTTCGCATCATTGATTGTGCGAAATACGTCACGGACACCTGTGATCACTTTAAGGCATCGTAAGTTCTAAATACTCCTAAGAGTCGGTCTTTCTTTTTCTTTCTCTCTCTCTCCTTTTTTCTTTTTCTTTTTCTTTTTGCAAGATAATAAATCTAAAGAACATAAGACGCTACCGAAGGTATTACGAGATACATATGTACGTTAAGAGATTAGGATTGTAAAGAATGGTACACAAAAAAGTGAACGGATGAGATCAAACTCGAGAATTATTTTCTAACATGATGACAAATGATGATTTCTTTTCATTCTTAATCTATTCGAGTTGAAGAATTACCACAGTTGTTAATCAATGTAGTTAGTAACTTTTTAAAAGTAATATTTTATTTTATTTTTCTGATCTTCTCTCTCTCTCTCTCTCTCTCTCTCTCTCTCTCTGTCTTTCCTCCCTTGGCTGCCTCCCTTCCCAGCCTCTATATTCAACCGATAACTTGAAAATATGAACCAATCCACGAAACTCATAGATTAGATTTTTAATTCATTATTTCTCGACATTCACCGGTCGGTTCCGGCCAATTAAATAGTAGTTCCATACCATGTTCATGAGTAATACAAAATTATATCCGACGGTAAATATAAAGTACATGTTTTATATATATATATATATATATATATATATATACATATATATGTATGTATACATTTTCTAATATTACGTCAACGAGAATTAAAGTTGTTATGAAGGTACAGTAATATTTGAACATAGAGCGCTAATATATATACACACATAGAATGTGTTTTGCGTGTTTATTATAGAACACGTTTTAAATCAGACTTGCATGAAAATTCGAGGCCAAGGAATTTAAAACAGAATTGTTATCATATATACCTAATTGCATACATACATGCATACATATATATATATATATATATATATATATATATATATAGATAAATATATATGGATATATATGTACGTATGTACTTACTTAAGTACATAGATACTTCGAGATATCCTTAACGTAATCGAGCTCTCTCTCTCTCTCTCTCTTTTGTATCTTGTTGCTGTTAATCTTCAAACTCTGAAAGAGCACTCGTCCTCCGGACGTAGTGGCGCAATTCGTTCTCTCTCTCTCTCTCTCTCTTGGAACTTGATACATGACCTTGATAGAACTCGGTTACACCGGAGGAGCGTAACACCGTAAATGATTTCAATGACACCGGTGGAAATAATCGGACTGAGAGTATAATTTTGTTCGGTCTCACCGTTCGTTTGAATTGAGAGAGAGAGAGAGAGAGAGAGAGAGAGAGAGAGAGAGAGAGAGTAAGAGAGAGAGAGAGAGAGAGAGAGGTAGACAGATGGAAAGAGAAACTGAGAGAGAAAAAGAGAGAGAAAGAGCGAGAGACAGAGAGCCGTGCAGCCGGAAAATGAGATCGGATGCCGCGGACTGATTTGCACCGACGAGAAATAAGTACTATTCTCAAGCTCTCGGATGCTCGTTAAAGAGATATTAAGAGATGTTAAAGAGATAAAAGATTCGGTCTTGAAAATCTACGAGGAAACATAATGATAGAGATCAAACATCGTGATCAAAACGTTATGTTTGTGCCCATCGTATCCATGTGACGATGGGAGGAGGGCGGGGAGGGAATAGGTTAGGAGAGAGGGATTAATACTTCGACTTGTTGTAACCATTTAAATTTTCTCACGTTTATCTTATTATTAGAATAATCGTGAATATGACAATTATAAATTGATCACGAATAAAGAGAGATATATTATTAGAAATTTATTAGAAAGATAATTATATTTGATAATTATATTTGATTGATTTATTTCTTGGAATAATGCGTTATATTCCTTGAAGGAGATTGAATTTTTCACGAGATAACACGTGTCTCTTAGCGATAAGATTCATTTGCCAATGTATATAAATTTTTGTATGATTCTTCGGGAAAACAATTCAAAACGATCTTCCGGGGTTTTTACAAATGATACACTAATTATATTATTAAATGTATCGCATACGGTACTTTTTTAAAAGAATGGATTAATTTGCCTTCCCAATTTACTTCGCCATACTCGAGACTATTCTTTCCTGTTAAATTAAATCGTAATCCGTAACAGTGATCATCGTTTATTACGAATAAAGAGTTATATCCAGTGACCTTGGAACTACCCACGATGCGACGATTAATGTAGAGTAGCATTACGTACGAGTTGCCTTAACGAAGCATCTAATAAATCCATCGTAGTGATTTAATATCGGTTACCTAATGAATCTGGCTGTTAACTTAAACAAATGAAAAATCTTTGTTGTTCGTTATAATATATTGTGGTATTCAAGTTCATCGAATCAAAAATATATTCAAATACAATTTACGATAAGTCTTTGTTAAGTTCTCGATAGATTGAGAAAATTTAACGGATTGGGAAATTTTCTAAATCAAGAATTTAATATAATGTTTCAGATGATTTAATGTTTCTTTCTTTCTTTCTTTTTTTTTTTTACATGCAGGAGTATTTCTGGTACCTTACTTCCTAATCCTCGTTGTTTGCGGAGTACCGTTATTATACATGGAACTCAGTATAGGACAATTTACAAGACGAGGACCGATCGGTGCCCTTGGTCAAATATGTCCGCTCTTCAAAGGTGAGTTTGAATAGTAATAAAAAAATATATTAGATCTTGTCATAAGAAATTTAGAACGATTACGAAAAACTTGACGTTTGATCTCGACGAAGTTTAATTCGTTAAAGCGTAGACTAAGAATGAGTGCAAAAATTGTCACATTAACTTGACCTGGTTAATTAACGATATTAAACTCTATCGAGGCTTGGTAACTCATTTATCCTTAAGAATATTTTCACGTGTATATTCTTTTCTTCTTCTTTTTTTTTTCTTTTTTTCTTTTTCATAGGAGCCGGATTATCATCAGTGGTGATATCTTTTCTAATGTCGACCTATCACAATGTGATTATAGCATACGCTATATATTACTTTTTCGCTGCGTTCAGAGCCCACCAACCATGGTCAGATTGTGATAATTCGTGGAACACAGCTGCCTGTTGGTTGCCAATTAATGGTTTCGTTGATAATCGAACTCGTCTCAATGCCTCAAAGACACCGTCCGAAGATTTTTTCGAGTAATTTCCGAGCAAACGCGCGTAAATCCTTTATTAAGTGCTTTTGATCCTTATTTATTGGGACGATAGTTCAATTCTTTCTTTTTTTTTTTTTTTTTTTTTTTTTTTCTTTCTTTACATTATTTGCAGTAACAAAGTCCTTCAGATCAGTAGCGGCATCGAGGAACCTGGAGCACTGAGGTGGGAACTCGTAGCTTGTCTGATAACAGCCTGGATCATGGTATACTTCTCAATTTGGAAATCTATCAAATCATCGGCACAAGTAAGGTATCTCACGGCAACACTACCGTTTCTTCTAATTGTCGTCTTTCTTACACGGTCCCTCACCCTCGAAGGTGCCGACAAGGGCCTTCAATTTTTCTTCCATCCACGCTGGGAACTACTTGGCGACGCAAAGGTATATGGCAAAAAAAAATGGAATCTATAAACGTTCTCTATATATTCATACCTATAGTCTATAACAATTTTTATAATAATGAACTTTCATAATCAACCTTTTAATTTTAATTTTAATTAATGATCATCTCTCCGTTAGAAAGAATTCGCTTTTTTTTTCGAATTTTGACCGATCTTTAAAGTCAAACATCGTTAACGTCACACTAATCTCTGTTATGTAATGAAATTGTTTGAGTCGAAGGATTCACGTACGTTCTCGTGACTTTAAGGTATGGATCAACGCCGCGGCACAGATATTCAACTCCGTCGGTATCGCATTCGGTTCGATGATCTGCTTCGCTAGTTACAACAAATTTCACAATACCATTCTAGTGGATACCGTAGCGGTTTCTCTGATTAATGCGTGTAGCAGCTTGCTCGTTGGGATCTTTTCGTTCGCGACAATCGGGAACATCGCAAGAGAACAAAACATGTCTGTCGAAGCGGTACTTAGCGACGGTAAGTCGCTCTCGATATTTACAATTCGAATTATCAATTAGATTATAAAAGTTTCTTATTTTGATCGATCGTTTTAATCGATCGAAAAGTAAGAATCAATCAAATTCGAAGGAGACGACATATATTTTGTTTAATACAATTTTATATCTCTCCTCGAATATAATCGTCAGATTAACGTCAGTCTCCTGACATTTTATAGATAAATCATAATTTCCGTTAAAGGACCTGGTCTAGTATTCGTCATCTATCCGCAAGCTCTAGCCAAGATGCCAGCGTCTCAACTCTGGGCTGTATTATTTTTCTTCATGATGGTATGCCTTTCACTGAACAGTCAGGTAAATAAAAGTTCGACTTTTTAAGTTTTTAAACGTTAATACCTTTTAATACCTTCGAATAAAAATCTAATCGTTATATCTAATCATTTATAGTTCGCTATAGTCGAAGTCGTAGTGACATCGATTCAAGATGGATTTCCAAATTGGGTTAAACGTCGTCTACTCTGCCACGAGATGTTGGTACTTGTGATATGCGTTGTTTCTTTCCTCTTTGGATTACCCAACATCACGCAGGTAATCATCAATTTTGCATACCGATAGTCCATTGTTTGTATAATGTAAATGTCAAATGAATCATTTCATTATAATGCTGTTTACTTTTTCAGGGAGGAATTTATTTCTTTCAACTAATAGATCACTACGCAGCGTCTCTCTCGATCATGTTTTTAGCTTTCTTCGAAGTCTTTGCCATATCTTGGTGTTACGGCGTTCGAAGATTATGTAACAATGTCAAGGAAATGACTGGGAGAGTACCTTCCATGTATTTTCAATTTTGTTGGCTCGTAGCGGCACCCCTTCTCATACTGGTAAAAATATTTTTTATTATTATTTATTATTATTATTATTATAATTATTAATAATTAAATTTTTTGTTCCTTTCTCGATCGTTTGATCGATCGATCGATCGATTCTTCATTTCTTCGTGTTTACGTTTCAGGCTGTATGGGTTTTCAGTTTGATCGACTATGAACCACCAACTTATCGAAACGGTGAATACGAATATCCATGGTGGGCGGAAGCTATAGGTTGGGGTATAGCATCTCTTTCTTTGATTTGCATTCCAGCTTTTGCCATCTACGTGTTCATTAAATCCGACGGCAATACTTTCTCCGAGGTATATCACATGTTTCGTTATAACATTTCAGAATTCTTCGAATTGATAAATAAGTGTAACCACGCGCGCCTTTATTTCACTTCGACTTCATATTTATTTTTAGAAATTAAAGAACTCCATCAAGCCTCACTTTGAAGCGTGCAAACTTTGCGGACAGGAATATTGCCAGGAACCTATGCACAATCTAGAGGAAGAAACGGCGAAGGATCCACAACAGGATATGATTAATCCAATTCAATTAAATGCGAATTATCTTCTCTCGAAACCACAATCATGATGTCATGTAAACATATTTTTGAAATAATTTCATGAATCATCGAATCGATCGAGATCGCAATCGTTGTGTATATATATATATATATATATATATATATTCACACTAAACGAGATGATGCATAAATACTCTCGAGGAATCTTTATCGATCAAATCGAGCAAATGCATCTTCTTATCTCCAAGCTAAATGCGTCATTTGAAAATAAACCCATCGATATCTAAGATCATCGATCATTCATTTATATTTGCATTTCATCTTTTAAATCGGGAGGAAAAAGTATAATGTTGATTTTTAGAAAAATAATTACAAGCAGTATAAAGAAAAAAAAAATCGATAAATGAATTTCTTACAATATCAAATTTCGAGTGATGGGACGATTGCATTTACAGCCTTCGATAACTTGCTTCGTGTAAAACTCATTTCGTTAGAAATAAAAATAGATAACACTTAATGAATAAATTTTTGTAACATGAATAGTTAGATGCGATATTACGACAGTAAAACGAGAGAAAAAGGAAAAAAAAAAGAGAGGAAAGATTAATCAATAAATAAATCATGTAAAATAGCGATATAGTCAAGAACATGAGTTGTACACAAAGAAGAATACAATTTTTCAGTCGTTAATTAATGTCCACATTCCTTTCTGTAAAATATAGTATATAAATAATGTAAAATTATTCATTGTAGAATTAAGACAATCTAGTTCAGTACAAAGACACGATTTTTAGGGAGATCGTCCAAGAAAAAAGATATATATATATATATATATATATATATATATATATATTTACGTATATAGTCAAGTACCAAGCAATGTAGAAACATCAGCAAATAAATAAATAATTAATTATTATGGAAATTTGATCGATATTGTGTCATTTGTAAAATTATTCGTTCAAATAAATTCAAATGTTTTTTAACCAATCTAAAACATTTCGATTACGACGAAATCCATCACGTTCCTAAACACGAGTTGTAAAATAGTTATCGTAGTTGTCAAGGTTGAACTCGTCGAAGCCGTACATCAAAGTTTGTCTTACTTTATAGCAATCAATTTTACCATATTAGAATGTATTTGATAAAATCTATCCAAGTAAATGTAAAAGTTGTATATAACGAACGATTAATCTCTTTGCATAATTAGAAACGTTAATTTCACGTTAGATTTGATATAATGAAAACGCTTATATAAGTTTGATATTCCATTTCAATGACCGGACGATGGTCGATCCGTATACGGATCACGAGGGAATCCTCATATATTGTAAATTGGATTAAACTAATTGCGTTATGCATGTCTAGGGCAAGTTGTTATACCGTTCTGAAAATCGTTTCATTCGAAATCACGGAAAACTCAAGTTCACTTCGTTCCCTGTTTGATAGGAACACCTGTGAAATATGACGAAAAAGTTTGAATTTAATTGGCGAATAGAAGTACCAGAATTATTGAGAAATGGTTCGATATTTGATAGATGGTTTGAGGATAAGGAAACGACCGAATATGAGCCTAATTGTATGTTTAAAGTCGACGAGTATGGTTTTTTTATCTCTTGGAAAAGTGACGGAAAGGTAAACTGGATAATATTCATTAATTTTAAAAGATAAAATCTATTTTATTTGTTCTTATAAAATTAAATCAAAAGTATCATGCATTATACCCTTTAATATTATGTAGGATGGTGATGTGATAGAGTTGGCTCAGGTCAGTGACATTCGTTACGGTGGAACTCCTAAGGTAATTACATTTAGAAAATGAACTCTTTGATTTGACCATATCCATAATCGTTTCAATATACTTGCAAATTTTTTATTTAGGATCCAAAGTTATGTAACAAGTTAAGTAAACACGGGAATTTAGAGCAATTGGATGAAAAAAGTTTAACTATATGTTCAGGCATTGATTATACCAATATACATTATCAGCACGTGGTATGTGCCGATGCAAAAACAGCAAAGGTAGAAATTTATTTGTGTGTATGTGTATGTGTATGTATATGTGTATGTGTATGTGTGTGTATATATATAAACAATTATATATGTAGGATTAATATAAACTTATCAATGACATGGAAAGTTTATATTTAAACGATTAATTGACAGGATTGGCAAGCTGGTTTACGATTGATTACACATAATACAAAAGCAAGTAATGTATGTCCAACGATCCAATTAATGAAGCAGTATGTATTGATTAAAATCATAATCAATTTACAAGGATAAAATTTTTTCATTTGTTATTTTTATTTATTTATTTCTTTTTTTCTTTTTATAGTTGGATGAGATTAAGTTGTCAAGTAGATCCAAAGGGAAAGGTTCCGGTGAAGGTAATATCAAAGACTTTTGCCTCTGGTAAAACAGAAAAATTAGTTTATCAAGGATTAGCCGACTTGGGTTTACCTAATGGAAAGGTAATTTCATTAAAAGCTAATTTCTTTTGCAGTTACACGTACTCGATATTTTAATTATTTCTATTCTTTATCATCCCTTAAAAAATTTTTTTTAGAACGATAAAATTGAACCGAGCGCGTTTACCTTTGAAAAGTTTTATAGTTTATACTTTAAAATCTGTCCTAGAAATGATATCGAGGAACTCTTCCAATCGATGTAAGTATCAAAAATATAATCTATTTTTTAATGGAAAGATCAATTTTTTTTACTCATAATTTTTTTTTTTTTTTATTCAGAACAAAAGGAAAAGCCGATTCCATAAGACTCGAACAATTGGTGACTTTTATGAATGAAAAACAAAGGGATCCAAGATTGAACGAGATTTTGTATCCGCTTTACGATGAAAAAAGATGTATAGAGATAATAAACGATTACGAAACGGACGAAAAAGCGAAATCTGAGAGTAATTATATATATATATATATATATAGATATATATGATATATAATTTTTTTTGTTCTATAATATTTCATAGAAAAAAATAATCTCTATATAAATATTAATTCAATAAAATAAATATAATAGCAATATATTTGTAGAGAGATTGACAAAGGATGGTTTCATTCGTTACTTGATGTCAGACGAAAATGCGCCAGTGTTTCTCGATAAATTAGAAGAATGGATGGACATGGACCAACCACTATCTCATTATTATATTAATTCTAGTCATAATACTTATCTCAGTGGAAGACAAATTGGTGGAAAGAGTACAGTTGAAATGTACAGACAAGTGTTGCTAGCTGGTTGCAGGTGAACTATCTTTATTCCGATGAAGATTATAATCAAAAAAAAAAAAAAAAAATATTCTTACATTTTCTCTCTCTCTCCGTTTTTTTTCTTATCCGTTTAGATGCGTCGAGCTCGATTGTTGGGATGGTAAAGGTGAAGACGAGGAACCCATAATAACTCATGGAAAAGCAATGTGTACCGATATCCTCTTCAAAGACGTCATTTATGCTCTCAGAGATACAGCTTTTGTTACATCCGATTATCCGATTATTCTCAGCTTTGAGAATCACTGCTGTCTGAAACAACAATATAAATTGGCTAAATATTGCGATGAGATATTGGGCGATTTACTTTTGAAGGAACCTTTGAAAGATTATCCGGTAATTATATTAACTAGATTATAGATATTTGTTTGTATATAATTATAAAATCAATAATTGAATCGATTATATTTTATTCGTTTGAAATTAGCTCGAACCAGGTTCTCTTTTACCACCTCCGAGTGCATTGAAACGTAAGATATTAATTAAGAATAAACGATTGAAGCCAGAAGTAGAAAAGGTAGAGCTTGAATTGTTTCGTTCGGGACAATTCGAGGCTAAGGACGAAGTAGTCGAGGATGCCAGTGCTCCGGCAGCTCCACCACCTCCAGAACCACCGAAGGTCAATTCTATCAAAATGAAAATTAAAATGACAATATAATTATCGATATTAATCATATAATTATTGAATGTAATCGATATGTTTAGGAGGAAGTAGCACCGGCTGAAGGTGCACCACCAGGTGAGGGTGGTGCTGAGGGTGAAGCACCACCTATTCAATATACAGGTAGTACAATGGCATGTCATCCTTGGTTATCGTCTATGATTAATTACGCTCAGCCAATTAAATTCCAAAGTTTCGAAACAGCCGAAAGTACGTGCGAACTAAAATTCTTTTATATTTTTCTTAAAAGCTTTAAAGCTAAATCATTTTAAATTAATATTCTCTTTCTTCTTTTTTTTTCTCTTCGTCGTCGTAGAAAAAAATATACATCACAATATGTCTTCGTTCTCCGAAACGGCAGCTTTGAATTATCTAAAAACACATTCGGTGGAGTTCGTAAATTATAATAAACGTCAAATGAGTCGTATATATCCAAAAGGAACCAGAGCTGATTCCTCGAATTATATGCCACAGGTTAGACATTCGTAATTCGATTTTTTATTTCAATTTATATTTCGAATCAATAATTAATTTTTTTTACGTAGATGAATAATAATTATAGAAATCTGATTTTTTCTCTCCTTCTTTCTTATCTTTTCTTTTTTTCTTTTTCTTTTAGGTATTCTGGAACGCTGGCTGTCAGATGGTCGCATTGAACTTTCAAACTCCAGACTTACCGATGCAATTAAATCAGGGTAAATTTGAGTACAATGGAACTACTGGATACTTATTGAAACCTGACTTCATGAGAAGACCCGATCGTAGTTTTGATCCTTTTTCCGAAGACGTGGATGGTGTTATTACTGCTCAATGCTCTGTACAGGTAAGACGTTCTTAAAAAAAAAAAAAAAAAGAAAAAAGAAAAGAAAAAAAAATATAGCTTCATAAAATAATAGAAAAAAGGTATGTTGTAAATAAGAGTTTATCAACAACGACAGATAATAGCAGGACAATTTTTATCTGACAAAAAAGTGGGTACTTATGTTGAAGTAGACATGTACGGTCTACCAGCTGATACAATAAAAAAGGAATTTAGAACTCGAATGGTACCTGGAAATGGTTTGAATCCTGTTTACAACGAGGAACCATTTCTATTTCGAAAAGTTGTACTACCTGATCTGGCTGTTCTCAGAATCGGTATAATTTAATCATAATTCCATTATCGAACTTTACCATCGATACCAATGATCAATTGTTTAATTTAAATGTCGATCGTACGTAATAACGTTTAGGTGTCTACGAAGAAAGTGGAAAATTACTCGGTCAGAGAATTTTACCACTGGATGGTCTTCAAGCTGGCTATAGGCATATATCTTTGAAAACTGAAGCTAACTTTCCAATGGCATTGCCTATGTTATTCTGTAATATCGAATTAAAGATTTATGTGCCAGATGGATTTGAAGGTAATCCCCTGCGAAATATGAAAATTTTATTTCCCCTCTTTTTCGAAAACGAAAAGAGAAATAATATAAATATGACTTGTAGATTTTATGGCCGCTCTATCGGATCCGGGTGGATTTAGTAAAGGTGCGGAGAAGCAAGCAGAAACTATGAAAGGACTTGGAATTGAACAGACCGATGCTAAAGCCGAAGCCAAAAAGAAGAAGGAGGAGGAAGCAAAGAAAGGTAAAGAAATTTGATCTGATGTAAAAATATTGATTTTTTCCTTTTTTTCTTTCTTCAAATACAAATTCAAAATTAATTAAATGATAATTCTTAGAGGAATGGAAGCCAGAACCAATTACGATAGATACATTGAAGAGAGAAAAAACTTATAAAATGGGAAAGAAGCAATTGAAGGAATTGGATACCATGAGAAAGAAGCATCAAAAGGAAAAACAAACTATGCAAAAAAATCATTGTGCGGCAATTGAGAAGTTAGTAAAGGGTAAAGAGTAAGTATCTGTTTTTCTTTTTTTTTTTTTTTTGTCATTTTCTATAAGATAAAATAAATGATAAAGATCATACATATATACATATGTATGAAAATGGATATAATTTTATTAATCATTGTCTTAGTAAAAATGCATTGATCCAAGATGCAAATGTGAAAAAAGTAATAAGCGAACAAACAGCACAATGGTCGGCAATGGTAGAAAAGCATAGAAAGGAGGAATGGGAAATGTTGAGAACCCAAACGGAAGTAGGTCGGGACGAATTCAAAAAGCTTATTGAGGTGGTTCAAGCGTCGCAAGTTAAACAGCTGCAAGCGAAACACGACAAGTAAAATTAATAGAAATTTATAATTATAAATCCTTTTTTACGTTTTTTTTTTTTTTTTCTTTTATTCTTTTCTCTTCCTCTTTCTTGTACAACACCCGCATGAAATCATCTGCAAAAAGGATGAATATCCGAGAAGTTATTTTTCATTCTGATTTAAAAGAGCACGCGATTTCTATTCTCATTGGAATAATTATTTTTATATATTTGTTTACGATCACAGAGATATCAAGGACATGAATGCAAATCAGGCTAAAGTATCCGTAGAAACGGCAAAAGAGGTGATGAATGATAAGGCCTTGAAAACAAAAGGCGATAAGGATCGAAGGCTCCGAGAGAAAAAGGAACAGAATACGAAAAAATTCATGCAAGAAAGAAAAACCGTACAAATAAAGCAAGGACGCGAAAAGGAAAAACTCAAAGTTTCGCACGAAAAACAAGTCGCCAATTTGGATAAAGATATTGATGCGGTAAGTGTTTACCTGTGTATGTATATATGTGAAATTTTATTTCTATAAATACATATTTCTCATGGTCGATTGAACTTTGGAGAAACTCTGAGAATCCCCCTTTACCTTCTTTCCCTCCATTACCCTTCCCCGGATACTATCTGTTTCTAGTTAAACTAAAAATTATATTATAATTAAATCCATGTATGATAAGGTAACTATATGTTGATTTTTAACGTAAGATTATTAAACAAATATATATATATATACATATATATATATATGTATTTATGTTTCAGACGATCGAAATGTATAAAAACGAGGCCATCCAATACGATTTGTCGTCAAAAACTGAATTTTATGTATAAATCCTTTGTCTATATCAAAAGATATTACATAATTGTTGTATTTACTTTGTAATCGTACTTAATTTATTATATTATGTTATTTATATAGATCTATTTTTCTGTTGTTTTTTCTTTTTTTTTTTTTTTTTAATACTCTTTTACATAGAAAAAAAACACAATTTCTAATGCGATATTTATTTAACAATAGTTTATTAGTAACTTTCTCTCTCCGGAGTTCGATGATGAAATTGACGCTCTGATAAAAACATGATATTTTTTTATAATGCATATACATATATATAGATGTATATATAGATGTATGTGTATGTATGTATTTACAGTAAACTTATGTCGATATATAGTTCGACTTTAATTTATTATTAATAAATAATATATCGACTTTTGTTATAAATAAAAGTCATATTGTATTACGTAATAAATCGCATTCTAATTGGACAATATTATATATATATATATATATATATAAATCAAAAATTGTTGCGTTTATATTCCTTCCTGTTGACCTCTTTGCTTAAAAAAAAAATATTTTGTGTCTAGGTGTTCGGGGTATATGTTACTTGAGGTATATCTTACTTACTATATTCACAATACATTTACAAAATCGAATTTTTATTTTTTCCATCATTCGATAAATTCGTGCTGCATGGATTTGTGAAATTAAAGATTTGTAAAATTTAATTTGTACACTCGAAATTAATTATTATTACATTATATATTAGATACGTTTTCAATAATAAAATTTGTGCGTTTTTTCTTTTTACGTTCGCTTGTCTTAACTTTTTCAATCCTTCTAAATTTAAACTTTAATGTTATACAGGGAAAAAGTTGAGAAATATTAATGTCGAGGTAATATTCAACGCGAATGAACACAAAATTAAAAATTAAGAATTAAAAAAAAAAAAAAAAAAAAAGAAAGAAAGGAAACGATGCTCGGTAAATCCCTTGAGAATATTTTTCTTAAGAAGCTTTCTCCTTTCCTCGATTTATAAAATTTTGGATAAAAGGCATGTTGTATATCCTCACAGAGGCGATAGAACCTGCACAAGCTCCTACCCAATAAACGATTACATGTTCCATAAAAGAAGTTCCTAAACAACCATATTTCAATGATGTAGCCAAAGCAGGATTGAAGTAACCGCCGGAATAATTGAATGCTATAAATAAAAAAAGAAAATTATATTATTTATATTAATATAGATATATATCTATAAATTAACAAATTTAAATTAAAAATATTAAAGAGAAAATATACACGTTCGAACCTGCGACTACTAAAGAAGTTCCAATGAAAGAATCAATAATGGTACCGAAGATTGAATTCAGGTTGCTTAATCCACGAGATACTACTCTGCATATACACGTTGCTATGCATTCTATAAATGCACCGAATATAACAGGCACCTTTAATACATGAGAAGAATAATTAAAAGATTGTCACACGATATGATTCTACTTTCTATCGTACGCGTAATGCATACTCTGTAATACATACGCGTATGCATGCTCTGCATATTCTTTGTAAATTGAATTCTTATGGTAAAGTATTATAAACATTTAATAGCTGAGATAAAAATATATATGAAAAATAATATAATAATATTATAAAATAATATAATAATAGTATAATACATTATTATTTTATTATTATTATATTATTTTTCATATAACAGTATAATAATAATAATAATAATAATAATAATAATAATAATAATAATAATAATAATAATAATAATAATAATAATAATAATAATAATAATAATAATAATAATAATAATAATAATAATAATAATACATAATATAATATTATTATATATTATTATTTTTTCACTGTGTTTCCTATACATGTATATATATATATATATTTTTTTTAATATAATAATTATTTTTGATTATACAAATGTTTTTCAATTTTTTTTTCTTTTGGTTTATACCTGCAAATCCGTGGTGCAATCTTCAAAAGCTTTATTTTTGTGAGTAGGTACGATCTCTAACGCCCACAACAATTGTATATATCTAAATACAACGAGACCACCAATAAGTTCTGCCCATATCAAGAGAAAGGCTGTGCGTAAAGATTTATTTCCTTCGACTGCTTCTTCGATATGCGTATAAGGACAGGCACTGGCATCGCCCCAATTTAAACTCCACCAAATCGTTAAAACAAATAAATATATCGCATACATGGATACTCCCCAATTATCTGCAACTATAACGCAAATCTATTTTTATTATGTGTACGCGAGCGCGCGCGTGCATATTATTTCTTTAAATTAAAAATTTAATTTAGAAAAAAAAGCTCTTTTTCTTTTTCCTTTTTTTTTTTTAATTAAAAAAAATAGGTTTCTTACTTATAATCAATTCAAAACAGGCACCGCATAATTCAGCTGTTGCTATTCCCTCGAGAAACAATGCTTGTATCAAAGGTTCCTTTATGTAATAATTGACATATCTTCTCATCCAATATGCGATTAAACTCGTCAATATAATGTAACACGTGGATACAACTAAAGCGACGATATTTTCAACCATGATAATGGATTATTACAAAATAAAAAATAAATAAATAAATAAAAATAAAAAAAAAACAAACAAAAGAAAAAACGAAACAAAAAAAGTAAAAATAAATAAGAGGAAATCAAAATCTGCAAATATAATTAATAATTAGAAACTATTAATTATAAGATAGGATATATTACGGGTATGTAAATGATATGCAATTATTAACACATTGACAAGCTATGTAATTTTGCATAAATTAATGCATATATATAAATATTTTTTTTCTTTACATTAGAATTTATTATTATTAAAAAGTAATAATTTTTAATTTTACAACTGCAATATAAATAAGCAAAAATTCAATGCCGATCATCGATGATTATTACATCGCATTCAATGTGTTAATGTAAAAAAAAAAAAAAAAGAAAAGATTATAAAAAAAGTTTACATACTTTTTCAAGGGAATAATATCGAACGAGTTCCCTCTTCTGTTTAAATACACGTCCGACTATTACAGATGATAGTGTTACAATGAAGAACTCGAATAAAAATTAAATATAACACACATTAGAAATCGGGATGTAATAATTTAAATATCTTTTTCATCTAATTTTCATTTTTTCAATGTCTTCTAACAATTATTCTTTTATATTCTAGAACACATACAACGTCAAGGGCATTATTATATTATGCAATGTATGTTATTTAGCTTCGAATAATGGTTTCAAGTTTCTCTGTATCTATTTTTCAAATTAGACGACGATCAGCTTAACTCACACGATAATAATCACCAATAAGTATCACAGTATGTCACAATATATGATAGATCATGGAAAAAGGTCAACACTTCATTACATTGATTACGATTTAATTAATTTTTTCAAGCAACACTCATATTTTATCATTTAATAATCCTTCTCGATGTGCGCACACTGCACAGAATAAGATTTAACTTGAACAAGCTATTTAAAGCGAGCAAGTAGTGACCTTAAATATTTTCTAGTTATCCGAATTTACCCGAATTATTTAATCATAGAACAGTGTAGCACAATGTTTCACAATCTTTTTACCCGATATATTTGTTTCTAATGATATCGCGATCCAAATGTTTATAATACAGAGTTTTTAGAAAAAAAAACCTGATAGATTGGAATTTATTGTATATTATTTTAAACATACGTTTTATGCTTTTAAATATAAACATAATATCGTCAACGTTTAATAATATTTTAAGATAATTATCTAATAAATTTCCTAAAAATTAATTATTTTTATTGTTTTAGCATAAGATAATAGCTATCATTTCCCATTAAAAATATTAATGCGACCCTAGCATATTGAGATACTATCATTTTAGTATATATCTAAACCATCTTTCCACAGTTTTATTTCTAAAAATCATCTCGAATATTTTTATTCTTATTCGTTATATAGTTTTAATCGGATATATGTATATTGAATTTAAAAAATAAAAAATGTCAAGTAGACAATATTACGTCAAGTAGACAATATCAAACATCGACGAAAGAGAAGTATAAATGAAAATAAATAATTTAATCGGTAAATTATATTGAAAAAAATTATTTAATATTATATATTAAATATTATATATTAAATAATTTTTATATAATAAATAATATTATTTATTATTTAATATATATATATATATATATATATATATATATATATGTGTAATAATAATTGTATTAATTTGATTTTTCTTTTTAGGTTTGGACTTAATGGTTTTATTCATCTTACGAATTATTAACTACATACTTTGTTACATAGGTAAATGATTTCATGTGTTTTTTTTTTATGAATGTAGAGACTAAAGTATTTTTATCGTTATAAAAAAGAAAGTAACATTTATTTACAAGGTTCAAAAGAACTCTCCTTTATGCTTTTTAGCGGCCTGAGAATCATCTTGAGCGTCTGTTCTTAGCATTAACCTAGGAATCCGTTTGGATTTTAAATAGGATATTATCTCACTCGGCGATCTATAATAAAATAATATCGTGCGTTAAGTGTAAATGATAATTATAATATTATATATTTATATCTATATATATATATATGATTAATTCCAATAATTTAAAACATTTTATTGGATACCTCGTGTGAATTTTTGAATCAATTAACATTTCCGTCGAATTGGTAGTATCAGTCGAGCTAGAAGAACTTGTACATGGTGAAAAAGGAATGATCTGATAGGTAGTTTTATTTGCTACCTCGTTACTTGATTCTGCGTTTTCTGCTTGAGCTGGTACCGTGTTATTAGCCGCGCGGGGCGTTGTTTCTGTCTCTGATATAGGCTTTTTTTTTACTTCTAAATCTGTCTTCACCGGTTTTATTTCAACATGATTTTCAGCTTTTGGTTTCAACTTTCCATCGTGCGTAGGAAAGATAACAACAGGCAATGTAATATTTTTATCGCCTTTCGTAGCGTTCATTAATTTAGTTAATAACTTTGATATTTCCTCGCGTTTTCTTGTAACAATTATTTCTTCAAACCAATTTTTTAATGTTTTTATCGGTAATGTATAATCTTTAATAGGATCCTAGATTTAAAATTTTTAATTTAATAAAATTTTTGATAATTAATATATATAAGTATATACCTTAAAATAATATAGGTACATACTTAAAATAAACTATAAGTATATACCTTAAAGAAGCTCTCCACGTATTGTAATACATATAGGCCGCAATCAGTAAAATTTGATTGTTGAGGAACTTTCGGAGATGCTCCCTTAATAGTATCTTTTGAAAATGTCTTTTCAATTCCCATTTTAGCAACATGTTCGCAACTTAAATAATCTCTTAATGTAGCAACAACACGACATCTACTAGCACCCGCAAGAGAATCAAATATCAATATGCAGGGACTAAAAAAGAAATATAAATATTCTCAATATCATTTTTTTCGTAATTATCTCCTAATTTTTTTTTAGTTGAAAATATACGATTGTGTTATTTCAACTTGTTGTTATACTTACACTTTTACAGAATTTATATTTTGTATAGCATGATCTGTTTCTTGGCTTTTATTGTTCTCCTGTTCTTCAGTTTCATCCTAAAGTTAAAAAAAAAAAAATATATATATATGTATTTATATATATTAACATGTACCTCTATATACTGTCTAGTTAAAAAAAATGATTAATTATTTCTTACTTCATCATCACTATCCATTTCCATTTCTTCATCGTCACCTTCTGCTTCATCTCTTTCCGAGCCATCGTCTCCTTGATCTATTGTTATCGTAGTTGTTACTGGAGTTATAGTAGTTGTTCCAATTGTCACAGCTTGAATTTTAAGATCCTTCATTTTTTTACTCTTCTGAACCGTTTTATGAACATCTTCTTCTTTAGTAGTCTTAGGATTTATAGAAACTTTCCCCACTAATCCAGGGAAACAAATAATCGCCAAAAACCAATGAGCACTATAAATATAAAAACATTATACATTATTAATGTTAATAATATACATAAAGTATATAAACATTTAATATATGCAAACTTACTGTTCATTGATAGGAATCACTATAAAATCCTTTTCAAATATATTAACATTTTTAGTCCATTTCTGCACTCTTGCATGTCTTTTAGCAGCTGCAGAAAGAGGAATTGCACTTTCACCAGCTTGAGCATGAGGACTTGTTAAGCGTTTATAAAAGTATGAACTAAATACATGTGTTCTATGTTGATCTGTTTCTGATAACACTTCCAATGTTAAATACTTCAAATAAAAATCAATAATAACATCATTTAAAAACTGATCCTCCCCAAGACATAAGTAATCCTCAGTATTTATGGCTATACCACCTTTTGCAGGAGGTGGTGGATATACTGTTATTCTGTAAAGTAAAATAGATTAGAAATATATAAATATGAAGTATGAAAAAACATACATAGTAGTATATATGTATGCTAATTTTGTTAAAATCAAATAGTTTCTTACGTTTGTATTCCACCGTTTACAGTAGATACATTTGAAAGTGATGTTTGACTGTACCTTCTAGTAAGACCTTGAACTAATGAATTCTGTAAGGAAAAAAGTGAAATAAATATTAAACAGAGAAATATAAATTTTATATAATCATATATAATAAAATATGACTTATTTTATTTAATTATATGTACATAATAATATATCACTTAATTATATTGAAAAATATCACATACATCTTTCGGTGATGCTCGCACTAAAATATCATTTGCTTCTTTTGGATTTAATTCTTCGAACAAGCCTTTTTTTACCATGAATATATTTTTTAATGCGACTTTTGATTCGTCCGATATCTTTTCCGGCAGTAAAGTAATCCGTCTATGTGTATGATCTGTACAGTAAAAAAATATTTTACGGAGAGATCAGATCTTTATAAAATAATATATATATGTAAAATTTAAATACTACTTACCTTTACCAGCTGGATCATAATATGGCCCTTTTGGATCTTGCATTCCTAATAATTCGCGAATCATTGCACCTGTACTTGTAGTCGTATAAAAGAAAATAACTGGCATAGATTTTCCAAAATGTACCAGAACCTTTACTAAATCTTGTATTTTAACGTCCAATGTAACAAAACTTGTATCTGTAATATAAAATAATACAAAAACATAAAATTATAAATACATGATAATAAATTTTTCAATGAAGAGAATATATATCACCATATATTTATTTAATCCTTACCATCTTCTAATAAAGGTATTCCAAATCTTATTCCACTTGGAGATATTAGTACTTTCTCTGGTGGGATATATTTATATGATCCTATTCTGACTGTCCGACACAAAATAGCAGCATGTATATTTTGTATAGAACTATCTGTAAAATTCTGATCTTCACATCTTATACTTCCGCCTATAAAAAGCAATTGTAATAGTACAGTAAATATATACTGGAATAAATTTTATAAAAATATATATCTTGATGAAAAAAATTAATCATCAATATTATTACCTTCAGTACATTCTTCGTTGCTTGGTGAAAAATCAATATTTGTGCTAGAAACAGAGTTGTTTGTAATTACTGGTTCTTTATCAAGGATTGTCTCCATTTCTTCGGTAAAATTATTACTTGCGTTACTTGAAACTGCACTAGTGTTAACACCATCTACTTTTCTAGTTTTCCCCTCTTCATCCTCATCTGATGATATAGTTAAACATTCTGAGGGGAAAAAAAAAGATAATTAATATATGGACAATATATTTTATTTTTATTCTTTAATATTGTTAAAGTACGACACAGATTCTAAAAAATACCTGGTTCTTTGTTAATAAGTTTCGTCCTCGATGTGAAACCTCTTCCTCTTCCTCTACCACGTTTATAAGCAGATCCATCGCGTTCTAATTTCTCCAATTTTGCTGAAGAATTTCGTTCATTGTTTTTCTTATAAAACGTCTGTAAAAATATAACATTAGAATATATTTAAGACACATAAAGAAATACTTGTATTAAAAATGACAAAAAAAAAGAAAAAAATCTGGAATATGAGATAATAACAAAATGATCATAGAAGAAATCTGCTATAGATATCACCTGAAACTTCAACGCACAGAAAATTTCTAGGTTTAAAATTATATTAATAAATTTAGTACCTTAAAAATTATGCTATATATATATATATATATATGTGCAAAATTTCTTCATTTAGTAATACTAAATAAGCATGTACAATTTAAATAATATGAATTCTTTAAACATTCATCTGTCACTCAATCACTATATTTTATAACAATTTTTTAATATTAAGTACAATGCACTATACTGGTCTTCAAGCATTCCAGTCATGATCCTTACATTGACAGACAGCATGTTCTCCTTCTTTTCTTGTATACCCACAGTCATAGGTATCGTCTTCACATCCTCTGGTAATTTTTTCAAACATCGTTGACATCGGTTGAAGTCTAATGAGCTAATACCACAGTTTGGACACAGTGCAAGCTTTCCCTCGATGTATATAGCCTCCTAATTCCATAGAAAATGTGTTATAGCTTTTGCCATAACTTATTTAATATAATAATGTTGTATGTGTCAAATTGACCAATTATTATTTTTATATACATTAATATCGTATTATAATGTAAAAAATTATTGCCCAAATCTAAATTCTATATCATTTTAACTGGTAACTATTTTTCATATTACACAGTTATTTTTTGTAGATTATTAACAGTGTAAAATAACACAATATTGGTACTGCTAATATATATATATATCCAGAATAGAATTTTTGTATATACTGATTATCCTTAAAATTAATAAACAAACCTTGAAATATAGAACACATTATATATAGCAAATATTAATAAATATTGTATATTATTCATTTGTCATTAATATTTCATAAATAAATTAATTCTTTTTATATAAAATAAAGACCTGAAAAATCATTATATCTGATACATATTACATAATGTTATCACTATTAATCACTGTTAATTAACACATGAGATACTAACACTTTACGGTCCATCGATGATACTGTATCATCGCGATTTGATAACGTAGACTTTATCAATATACAAATGCATTTTTGATTGTACGTATCTGTTAATGTTAAAAACATAAATGTAGAACGTCGATTAGCAACACTAAAGAAATTCTCAACAAAATAATTTGGACACAGTTTAGAATTAGAAATTGATGCTATATACATATGCTATATACATATGGATGCTATACTTGAATTGGGAAAAAGTAGAAAAATTAATTACTAAATATATATTCCAATGAAAAAAAAAAATATTTAAATATAATATTTAAAATGTTCTCTACAATCTGTTGAAATTATCAATATTATCGCAAGTATCGCCGATACCGCAAAGTGTTAATATTATTAAATATGATGAAGTATTCTACTCTATTTAATTCTTCTAAATCTTCATATATTTTCAAGGGGAGGAAGAAAAAAAAAAGAGGAGAAAAAAAAGGAGAAAAAAGAGGAGAAAAAAGAAACTTCAAATTATAGTATATTATAAAGAAATAATAAAACAAACAAAAAAATAAATATATACTCAAATGACATACATTCCAAATGTAATACTTTTATAAATATACATTTAGAACGTAGTATGTCACAAATAATTATAATTAATTATTTTTTATAAGAAACATTTTGAATTAATTTATAAAATTAATTTTATTATTAATTAAAAAATAAATCTTAATGTTTCCATATAAAATTGTAATTTTTGCTTACCTCATTCTGACATATAGGATTGCTATTTTCATCAGGTGAACTAAAACACATTAATTTATTACATCTGTTCATATTACAGTATGATCAAATATATTAACTACAAAGATAATTAAAAATAAACATAACTCTATGGTTTTGTAATAAAAACAACATTAAAATTCCAATATAATCTTACCTAATAGAGCGAGAAGTATTGCGTGATCCGATAGATGCACTATCCTGTGATGTATTGCTGTCGTGCTCATGAATTTCATTCAATATGGCACTTGTACCTGGTCCTGCTTCTACAATGTAATTTATACCCAAAGTAGAATCCAAGACTAAGCATACAGCAGTCTCACCACCAAATGTAATGTTTGCCTAATAATATTCATTTTTCATAAGAAATAAAAAATTTTTAATAAAATAATTATTTTGTAATATCAATATTATTATTAATAATAATAATAATACCTGTTCCAGAAGATCTTGCACAGTACAATCATCATTAGATATATCAAATGTGATTAATCTTTGTTCACCATTAGGTAAGATTACCAACATTTTTGCAGTATTGCCTTGTATTTGACGCTGTACTATAGTAGTTGAAGGATTACCAATAACTTTTTGTAGATATGCAATGCTTTCACTTGCACCACCTTCTGAATCTGTTTGAGATGGAGAAGACTGTTGTTTTAGAATACCTCTTTCTTGTAAAATACAATCAGAATCAACATCCGAATTTGTTTGCATATTGTGCGAATGTGAGGAAAGTTGAGATTGTAACTGATGTAGATTTTTTTGTTCTATAGTACCAACTGACGATTGTTTCTGTAATTGTTGAAACTGTGTTGTAATATTTTGTAACTGCTTTTGTTGTATTACATTTGCTACTTGTTGATGTTGTAATGAATTAGTTGCAATATTTTGTACAGGCTTTTGTGACATATTGGATACTTGATTCTTTCTCATATTTTGTTGCGAACGTTGGTCGTTTTGCAACTGTCGTAATTTTGCTTGTTTTATCCTTTGACTTAAATGTTCCATTTCTGGATGTTGTAATCTCAATGGATTTTTAGACATCTGAGTAGGAACTGTAGGTCGTGTTGGAGATACTTGAATAAAAGAAGTACGAACTTGTCGCGTAAGTGTTGTAGTTACATTCTGTCCACTTGTATTAACTGTTTTATTATGGAATGAAGGAGAAGTTACTTTAACGTTTGGTACATAATAACGTTGTTGTATTCGATTTGATGCAGTATCTGTTAAGTTTAAACCATCAGAAGGAATGGATGGAGAAACTGTTTGTATATTATTTGCCGAAAATCGATTTTTATTTTGATATAGTTTAACTGACTTCTTTTCTGCAGATTCAGGAGTATAAACCTGCGGTTCAGTATTTCCATGTAGAGTTAACTGAAAAGACATATTATTAAAATTAAAAATTACAAACATATAACTAATGTATGCAAAACTACAAGATCACTTACAGGTATAGTTATATTATTTTGTGGCTGGCTCTTATTTAAAATAGCAGTTTGACTCTTTTCTGGTAAAAGAGTATTTTGTTTTGAAACTGCATCTACATTAATACTATTTTCTTGCATCTTCACCCATTGTATCTGTTGATTATCATTATTACATTCCACTGATGGTTTAATGGCTACAAATTTAATTCACTATATTAATTTTTAATAATAATAATAATAATAATAATAATAATAATAATAATAAAAACAAAAAAAAACAAAAAAATAAAAAAAACAAAAAAACAAAAATGAAAAAATCTTTATTTTAACATAAATTTACAGAAATTTCAATTATAATTGATTTATAAAAACTTCGTAAATTTTATTTAATAAAAGAAAAAAAAATAAGTAAACTGATATCATGAAAATTAATTCTAATTGTGTATGTACTTTTTATATTAAAAGTAATAATATTTACCTCTCTTATCCACAACACCTACTATATTTTCTGGTGCCGTATGTACTTTAACTGTATTAGGCTTTAATATACTTTGAGATGGGGATGTTTCATTTGTTTTAATTATGAATACGTTTTGCCTAAAAAATAAATAAATAATATTAGATATTAACTTTATATTTGGATCTATGAGGAATTAGATGAACATATCAGTTTTGTACATTTTATATCAGCTTTGTCTCATGTGTCAATCTTTGAATTTTTCATAATGATATATATTTGTATATATATTTAAGACTGAAATATTATCAAATAACTTTGAGCATAAAACTGTAAGTTATAATAAATACAAAAGATGAATGTCATAAAAATGTAGATATAACAATGATATACAAGTACATAAAACTTTACAAAACACAAGATATAAATATAACATAAAAAGAATCTTTAAGATATATATTTATTTTTTTTTTATATTACAGTACATTATATGATATTATATTGACTTATATATACTAAAGGAGCTAAAGAAATATAAGGCTGACACACTAAGAGAAGGAGAGATCTATTTTTTAATTTTATAGATTCTAATTACATACTATTTTCTAACATCAACAGTTTCATAAAATTACAAGTTCATAAAAATTATACATTTCAGGTCTTCCAAAATAATATTGATGTGGATTTATAACAATTACTACTTAAATTAAAACTGTTATTTTAATAATGAAGACACAGAAGACAATGTTTAAATTAAAATGACATTAATATATTCTTTGAGGCACACGCGTACAAATATAAGAATAGACTATATCAAAGATCATAATAAATATTCTGTAAAAAATTCTGTAACAGTACACTTCTCCTAAACACAAACAATATATAATTAAAATTAATACTATATAATCCCACATAAGTTTAATATTATAAATATGTAATGGTATATTTTTTTAAATAGTATTAAATTTTTTAACTGTAAATAAAATATAGAAACCGTCATATGTTTTCTTTGATTACCATGCTATTAAACTTAAATATTATTTGATTGTAATCAATTAAACCCTAGTATTATTCTTTTTTTTTTGTTGTTCTATTAATTCAATGGTATGAATAAACTAAGATTAAAATATTTTAATATTTAGATCTATACCCATCTTACAAAGCATTAAGATCAATGAAAAGAATATCATTTTACTACATTAATACTTTAAATGCATGCGCATAAGTTTACCCTTGTTCCAATTGCGGTGTGGAGATTTGACTCCCTAAGTTAATAGTTTGCTGGCAAAATATTGTTTGCTCACTGTTTTGTTGGGCACCAGTATAAGCCAAAAATTGTTGTGAACCATTACCACCATTATTTACATCCTCAACTAATTGAACATGTTGCCCTTCTACAGAGCAAATTCTCTGTACTTCCTCAAGTGTTAATGTACCACTGGCATTGGTCACAAAGTTATAATATTGTGCCATATTACACAAGATTTTACTGCTCGCAATACAATCTTTTCTCAATCAATGTAGATCAGTATTGGACTGCTGCTACTGTGCCAGAATATACCAGTCCATTAATATCATTTCTGTAGAATGTAGTTTCTAGAATGTGCACAATACGACCTATTAAACATAATTTACAATTACTCTAAAAATTTCTGATATAATATATTTATCCTATGTGGAATATATATATATATATATATATATATATATATATACATATATATATACATACATATATATATATATATATATATATATATCTCATATCTCTAGGAAATAGAAGTCGAATAAAAAAAATAAAACCAAAACAAAACAAAATTGTATTAAAAATGATATAAAAAGTAGTTAAGTTCTAATAATATATTATTAATGCACGAGTTAAAAAAAAAAAAAAGAAAAAAACTAAATACATTTTTTCACCCGCATATATCACTCTAATATTCAAAATTAATTATTCCAATTTTAACTTTTCATATAGTGATTACATAATAGGCATAACTTAGCACAGAAGCATATAAAAGAATGTTTTGTAATATCAAGCAGCAAAAGATTATGTATGAAATCATCATTATCATAAATTGCTTTTATTCACTGCTATTTATTTGTAAATAATATTGCTTATAATGCAATATTGCATATTTAACAATGAATATTTTTGAACTATAAATCGGACATAGTAGTCCAATTAATATAATTATGTAGTATATCGAATATATCACTATTTTGGTTATATTAATCCTCTTGCTAAACAAACAAGTGATAATTCAGAAATACTTATAAAAAGAAAAAAAAAAAAGATAAATAAATAAATAAAAATAAAAATAAAAAAACTTCAGATCAAGTATTCTGATTGATATATAAAATGATATACAGTTAACTAATAATAAAGTTTAGTTTTCTATTAGAATTTTTGTACAACATGTGCTTCAAAGATTCAGATACCTAAAAGAATTGTCATGAAGAATAAATTTTGTACTGTGTGAGTTAGAAAATAGTTATACAATGATTCTTTCTATGCTATGGAATAAGTTTTTGTTGCAATGTACTGTATTAAAAAATCAGAATATATCTTTATAATTATATATATGTAAATACATGATCAATAATTGATTAGTCATTATATAAATATTCTGATTTTTTCCAGTTTATGTAAAATATTAAATACATATCATGTTTTAATACTTTGTGAAAATTAATGTTTCTATTTAAATGAGAATAATATATAATATTATAATAATATATTATGATCATATACATCAATTAACGTTCTACTTTTTTGTTCATAAAAAAAAAAAAGTATGAATAAAAAGTTTTAAATTGAATGGAATTTGATCTAATAAAAGTTATAAAAAAAATATATATATATAAATATATTATGCACCATCAAAAAAGTTAATTATTTAAATTTATAAATTAAGAAAAGTATCGAAATAATTATACTATCATAAAGCCTGATAAACGCATATATTTTTCTTATTTGCATAATTTTATATTAATTTTTCATATACAAAATAAAGAGATAAAAATGTATTATTTAACTTTCTTCTTATAAAAAAAAAATAAAAAAATAAAAAAAAATAAAAAAATAAAAAAATAAAAAAAAAATGTATGTTTGCGGAAAGTTCCGTAATTTAATTAGGAACAAAAAGATAACGAACGTCGGAAAGAAGAGGAAGAATATTTTCCTCGGCTAGTTCAGTTTGTCACTGTTATCTACTAAAATTGTTCTTAATACTTAATAAGAGCTGGTTAAACCTATAAACCTTGTGTCCGATTAAAATAATGATCGACGTAGGAAGTATATTTTCCAAGTCATAACCTAAAAGTCAAAGAAAAGTAGAATCGATCTTGAGAAACTCGTACGCATAACATGCGTACGATACTCAAGGGAGTTCGATCCTGTATATTACAGAGAATAAGACAAACAATTAATGGGGAAGTATGAAAATTTTAAAGAATTTTAATCTAATGTGTATATGATCATGATATGTAAAAAGAAAAGAACAATCAATTCTTTTCATAACCTTATCGCTAAAATGTAACATTATAGACGATAAAAATATTAGAAAATAACAACTGGGAAGATTATAGATAAGCATATTATTCAATGTATTGACATTATTGATATTAACTAAGAATAAGAAGAATAACTCGTATGGATTTGATGAATCGGTAGATGAACGCGTATTATCATCAATGCACACGCATTAAAATATTTATTTATAAACGTTTTATAATAATACTCACGAATGTCCGTATACGACGATTATGGTGCACTATTTTTATTAAGCTACTAATAATTAATATATTTAATTTGTTTCAAAGTTTTCTCGTTATATTCCACGTAAGTAAATAACAACTGCACCTCGCCATTTTACGAGCCCGTTTGTGTGAACGAATTGCAAAGCAACAGACAGGCCGCAAAAGATTACGCCACTGCGTCACGAAACCTGCTTGTTTCCGGCTTGATACTCTTGAAATTGGCTATAGCGGGAAATCCTCGAAATTTCAAATTTTACACATAACCTTTCTTAACGTAGTATAAATATTATAATTTTAACTTTATGTACTTTATCTGATAAATAAATATACAATACTAACTTTAATTCTATCAATTGAAGTAAAAACATATATTTCCTATAAATATCTGTCAACAAATAATAACTTAGAAATGCGATAAAGAGATCATTGTTGTGTGACAAAGCAAAATTAATTACGTTCTATTAAAGGAAAATGGGTGAATAAAAATTCTAAAAATATTAATTAAATTTCAGAAAAAAGCGTTAATGAATTATGTTAATTTCTTTCTTAATAAAGTTATGTTAATTTCTTTTTTTTTTCTTTTCTTTTCATTTTTTCAAGATTTAATTATACATTAAACATCTGTAACATGTTCTGAGAAATTTTCCTGACATTCTTTCGTGTACTATGAAGTTGTACGAGTGGTACAAACGACCTTTCGAAGTATCGAAAAGTTTTAAACGAATTGGAATGTCCTCAAGGATTTTTAATGGTATTTAATAAAATGTGATTATTTCAAGTCAGTCGGAATATAAATCTTTGAAGGAAAGATTGCTATAATATGAATTCAAAAAGGAATCGTGATTTAGAATTAGCATTAAATTTACATGACGAACTTAATATTGTTGGTGTAACAGAAAATGCAATTATTCCGAAAGACGTAAATATATTTCAAGTTTTTTTTATCTCATTAATGTTAACTTTTTTATTATTATTATTTTTTTTAATCTATTATATTCCCATAATAAATTTGAATGTTTATTCGCAGAAAAATAAACATTACAAACCAAAAACGTTAATCGATCAAACATTGGAAATAATAGATCCAACTCCTAATATTTATACATTATTTATGCAATTCAATTCACGTTTTTTCTGGAATGTTTTATTATCTGTTCAGGTTAAATGGAGCAATAGAATGACAAGGTATAAATGACACTTGTTACTCTATATATCTTTTATAAATATAATTAAAAAAGATATATATTATTTACTTCACAGCTGTGCAGGAGTATGTACTTATCACCCACGAAATAAAGAATGTATAATTTCTCTTAGCGTTCCATTACTTAAACTGAGGCCAAGAAAAGATCTTGTCGAGACATTGCTGGTAATGTTCATTTTAATTAACTGGTGAAATTAAATTTCAAAAATTATAAAATAATAATAATTATTTTTATCATTTTAGCACGAAATGATTCATGGTTATTTGTTCTTGACAAATAATAATCGCGATAGAGATGGACATGGACCAGAATTTTGCAAGCATATGCATAGAATAAATAAAGAAGCAGGAACAAATATAACAGTATGTAAATGTTAACAAATAAAAAGAATTGTATAGTTTATAATGGTTACAATATCATATGTATTTTTTTTTTTAGATATATCATACTTTTCACGATGAAGTTAAATTATATCAACAACATTGGTGGAGATGCAATGGTCCTTGTCATAAGAAGGCTCCATATTTTGGAACTGTACGTAGAGCTATGAATCGTGCACCAGGCCCATCAGATTTTTGGTGGATAGAACATCAACAAAGTTGTGGTGGACAGTTTATAAAAATCAAGGAACCAGAAAATTTTAAAACTAAAAATACAAAGAATAATCAAAAATCGAAAACTACATCGAAAAATATTTATAAAGAAAATAATCTAACCGATTGGTTGAAAAATAATAATAATAATCCATTCGAACAACATAAATCTGGCAATATATCTAGATCAAAAATTTCTAATCCAGGAGATGAAAAGATCAAAAATATTCATAAAAGCAATAGTCCTCTTAATCCAAAAGTAAATAATAAATCATTAGATAGCAATCTAAAGAAACTAGGTAATAATACAAATAATGTTCATGGATGGGGTGTAGGAGGACCAAACAGTTCCTCTACTTCTAAAGTAGTTAATAATAATCATACTCCTAAATATTCTTGTTCTGGGCAAATAGGAGGTTCTAAAATCGGTAAAAGCAATTTATTGGATAAATTTTATATAAAAAGTAATAATCAGCAACAAACATCATTACAACAGAAAACATCATCGTATGATAAAGCTAATACAAAAAAAAGTGTTATAAAATCTGTACAAAGAAAAACAAATGCAAGTCAAAGTGATGCTTCGAACCAGGAGATTCGTGACCCTGTAAATTGTCCTATATGTCATGTTTCTGTTTCTATTAATATTATTAACGAACATATAGATTCGTGTTTAGATAATAAAGATGAAAAAAAGTCGAACGATGTAAAAGGTCATGTTAATGATCAAATAGATACTTCATCAATAAAAGATAATATCTTTACTACTCCTAAACGAAGTAATGTAATGGATGCATCATCAACGAAACGACAAAAACTAGATAATTTACATAAATCTGAATTCACAGATTGCTCAGTATGTCATAAGAGCTTTAAGACTACAGATATTTATAACCATCTTGACATATGTTTTCCAAAACAATGTGTGTCAAATTCATCACCTAATATAATAGTTATTGATAGTTCATCAGATTCTGAATCATCTAATAGTATATTTGTTGATAGTCCTTGTATGAAGACAAATACACAATCTAATTCTAGAAAAACTAACAGCAAACACGAAGTTCAAAAATGTTTAATTTGCGACACGATTATTTCATCTACAATGTCATTGAATGATCATTTGGAAGAATGTATTGGAACAATGTTTAATGATGAATCTGTATTATGCATTGACATTAATAATGATAATCTAGAAGAAGTTCGTGCAACAGATCCCAAGAAGTACCCTTGTCCTGTGTGCATGGAATTATTTACAGAAAATATCATGAATGAACATTTAGATAGATGCCTTAAAGAAAAATAATTGTAATCTAATAAATGTAATAAATGTAATAAATATATCGAATTATCAGTGAAAATATAAAAAAGTAATATTTTGCTTAATGATGCTGTGATATTACAGAAGATCATATAATAATATCCTTAAATAAAAATACTTTTTTTAATCATAAAGCTACATATAAAAAAAATCATCAGATGCTTTTAATTTTTATTTTATAGAAACATTTTAATAGTACATATAAATTTAATCTTAAAAATATATTTAATATTGTGTGACATACAAAATAATCATCATTTTGTTTTGTACTCTAATATATTAACATACAAAATAATATTTACATTAGAACATTAAGAGCAATTTATAATATTCTTGTATTTATATAATATAAAATATTTTGTTTCATATAAATAAAATTATAAATCACTCTATAATTCTTCATAAAAATTATTAATAATAGAACTATTAACTGTGCATATACCACAACTGAATTCAGTTAAATAAGTTGGAAACAAAAGTAAAACTTGTTTTTGCGTCCATTGCATAAATAAAAGAATATTAGGAAACAATATATCAACAGATATATCACGCAATTTTATCCTGTAACATAATTAATTTCTTATTATTAAACTTTACATTGTAATCGAACAATTGAAAGTATCAATATTATTTGAAATATCAGTATTATTTTATTATAATACTTATTAACTATAATTACATACCATTTAGATCCAAATTTTTGGAACACGTGCTTTTCTAATGGTACATATGATGTAGCATTATATATATGTCCACCATTGTAATATTGAATTACCTTTATAGTACCTGTTTCATCAGTAATAAGTACATTTATTAAATTATTTTTTGTTTTAAAAGCTCTAATAGCAAATCTTGGATTATCATCGTAACATTGGCCAAGTAATAATATATTTCTATGAGAGTTAACAACAATTGTGGTATTGTAAATTGATCGTACAATATTTGGTTCTATAATACACATGCCTATTGATGGTAAAAGAATATTTAGAGTTTTATTTTAACGTGCCTGAAAAGAAAGAATATATATCATTGTTAATATATAAATATATTAAGCAACTTACTAAAAAATGAATGAAAAAGAACACTGTCCATATATCTATGGATTCGTGTTCGTATTAAAAAATTTTCTATGAAATTAGAACCATATTGTATAGTCACTTTATTTGAATTTAATTCCAGTTCACTACTGTCAGAATCTTTAGGAAAGACTGCATTTAAAAGAAATTGCCCAGAATTATTGGTATAATTATTGTTTCCACTAAATAGTTCATACACAACTCTTAACTTCCACACGATTTTTGACAGTGGCTCTGGTAACTGATAATAATATCATTACATGTAATAAATAGAGAAAGAGATATATAATTAACAACATTAATAATATATACATTATGAATAATTTAAACAAATCTATTCGTATCCACTTACATTTTCGTACTTAAGAAAAAATTGATACTTCCTTAAGATAGATAATTCCTTTGAAGCTTCATAACAAGTATCAGTGTATGGAATAAAATTTCTTCTTTTCAATTCTTTACGGCACTGATTATGAGGCGACTTTTCTCTTTGACTTTCTTCAAGTTGTGCTTTACTGACTTCACCAATCAAATTTAATATGATCGACGAACCATTACATTTACCTTTAGCAGTATCAGATGGTCCCCAAGTAAGAACTAATTTTAGTTTACAAGGAAAAGTAGGATTAACATTTAAAAAGTCCCATTCCCAGTCCATTTCTCTATCAGCTTCTATACAAAACTGAAAAGAATATATTGAAATGCATTTGTGTTACTATTATTCATATACTATTCTACATTACCTTCATAATTTTTCCATCGGGTGTAATTTTAGTTGCCTTGATTTTAAGATTGTCTGAAATCCAACCAGTAATATCATAAAGAGCAGCTAAATTCCATTGATACAAAACACGATGAGAATTAAGTTCACGATTTGTCAAAGATAACATGTGATGTTTATTATTTTTTAGATATTCAAGTTTTACCTAGCAAATAATATTTAAAATAATGTTTAAATCAATGAATTATTATTTATGAAAGATTTTATTTTATACCAACTTGAGTTTGCACTAATGCATCAGATGGTTCTACATAAATGGTTAATCCGCAGCTACCTTTCGGTGGTACATATGTAAAATAATCTAAAAGATGCACTGTCGCCAAAATTATTTTCATGCCTGGCCAAATTCTTAAATTATGCAAAACAAATATAGAACATTTATATAAATAATATAATAATCAAAATTTAATATATTAAGAAATAAAACTTACTGGTAATTAGCTTGATGGGATGATAATATATCAGATATTACTTTTTCTCTTGATATTGCATTTTCACAATCAAAAAGTTTCGTGAATATTTTTCCTCCCAATTCGGGGAATTCAAATTCAAATAAATTTATTGTCTAGATAAAAATATTTATTGAAGATTTGTATTATCTTCTATTTAAATATTAGATGTATTATAATTTGAATAAGATTTTACCTTTAATTTATTTATTGGTAATACTCTTCTAACTGTATATGATGTTGGGCAATTAGGACAAATAACTTTTAACTTTGTTTGAGTCTTAGGTCCTCTTATATGGGTAACTGTTCTTACATGAGCAACGACTCCCATTTTAAAATGTTCTAAAAATATGAATATAGTAATTATATATCTCTATATTTAAAAAGTAAAAAAGATGAATATACCTCCTGGTGTATTATATGTGATAAATGGCCTCTCATCTAATCCAATTGTAATATTAATAGGAAGATATCCATGGATAGATTGTGTTCTCTCAGCTGCATGCCACAAATCAACCAAAGGATTATAATTTTCAATTATTTCACTTCCATGAATGGATGTTCTAAGAATATACATTAAAATAAGAAATTCTTGTAAAATTTCAACATAACAAAGCCAGTATATACCTTAATATAACATGATTATTACGTCCAATATCCGAATGAATAAAATTTCCTCTCATTGAAAATAATGATGTTGCTGTCATGCTAAGTCTTACATTTGTACCCATATCCGTTACTTGCACTGATTCCATAGTTATAGGAATATTTATTCGTTGTTGATTAATATGAAATTCTGTATTTTGGAAGATTTGATATATATTATCAGATAACGAAGCTAAATCTAGAAAACAATATTCCTTGAATATAATTTATTTCTTTTATTATTTATAAAAAGAATTATTCGATATTAATAAACTATTAATTAAATATAATATACTGACATTGAACTACTTTTGCAATATTCGTTTGATTTAAATGTAAACATAAAACAGTCTTCTGTTGGACTTGTGCAATTACTTCTAAATGTATTGGAGCAGTTTCTTTCTGATCTAATTTATATTGATTCAGTATATCTTTAACGTGTGTTGGATTTTCAAGATAAGTTGATAAAGAATGTAGAAGACCTTCCGCTTTGATATACAACTATAAATAATATTTATATTATAAATAAAAATAAACAATAATATAAATATATATGATATTGATATATTTTTTTTAATAATAACTAGATATTATTACTTACAGATACATGATTTATAGTAGTACCACTTCCATAATTACTCAAAGTAACATACATTGCTTCTGGTACATTCGTAGCTGGATTTGCTATAAAAATTCCATGAAGCATGGCTCCAAATTTTCTATATGTATCTTTGTAGTCGAACAAATAATTACCAGTTAGTAACAATTTATTATTAGACGGTTTACGAAGTACACGTGTAAATTGTGCTGCTATACTTCCCCTAAATAAAGAAAATAATTACAACAATTATAACATAATACATAGATATTTAAAATAATTTCTACATACATATCAAGATAACAAGGATATGTTGTCTGTTCTATAGATTTTAGGGTTGTATAAAAATAATTATATAAATGCAGATTTGGTTCAGTTTTCATATACCAATATAAAGATATTAATCTGCTTGATGTTGGATTAGAAACAATTAATAATGTCAATGCAGCTACTCTCATTTCTAAATGCTCTGTCTTATTTACCAATATTGGCCAGTACACAGGATATATCTATGCATGAAAGAATGTATAATTCAACAATGAGCTTATTAATAATAAAAAAAAAAAAAATATATATATATATAAGATTTTATAGATTTTCTTACAATGTCTGGTCTTAAAGGTGCAGATGGAAGAGATGCCCAAGCTGCAAGTACACGAAAATGACGTGATTCTGCATTATTCCCACTTGCAATAGATTCTAAAAATTCAACTACCCTTCCTAATTGTATATTTGCCAAACCTTCCAACCATATCATTTTTTTTTCATACTCAGTACTTTCTAGAAAATATTTCAATATTAATGATATTATTTAGATTTAAATTAAAAGAACTTCATCAGCATACCTGTGAATTTATCAAGATAAAAACGTACATAATCATCAAGTATTTCGTATGTACAATACACAAGGCATGTTTTATAAATCAGTGTGCCATATGAAAGAATGGCTGTATTTTGAATTTCTGCAGAAATATCTCTTGCTAAACTTAGAAGTGGTCGTAAAGTTATTAATAATTGTATGTCTGGTTTCCTAACATGAAATGGTAATTGAGTTAAAAGTTGTATTGCTATTATATCTGATACTTTATGATTTTGAATTAAATCGAATATAAACAAAGCAGAGTCTTTACTTCCAATTTGTGGAAGTGCTTCCAAAAACATATTCCTACAAAAATTAAAATAATAATATTTATATTAATCTATATAAATAAAATATAAAAAAAATGCTTTTATACCGTATTGTTTCTTCTTTGTAACTAGTTCCTGAAATATTATTATATGCGATTTCTAAATCAGTACGGTCTAACATTCCAAGATAATAGAGAAGAATAGAAATAGTTGTGTTATGTAGATTATTTATTTCTGTATCTAAACCAGGAGTCTCAAGTGTTTGGCTCAAACGATCTAATAAGTTTCCTATCTGTAAAAATGTAATATTTTTGTTATAGAAATAGAAAAAAAATAATATTAAAATAAATAATAAAATAAAATAAAACTTACAACTTTAAAAATAGTATCTTTATCTAGTATTCCTCTACCTTGTGTCAAATCTTCCTCTGGAAGTTCATGTTGCAAAGTTACAGTATGTGGATTGTACAATGAAATTTGATTCACTATATCTTGTACCGTAACTAATTGAAGATTCTGCCTAAATACTCCATATAGATATTATTCTATTATTATTAAAAAATATATCTTATAGAAACAAAGAAATAATATACCTTGAAAAATAAAATTGTGCTTCACCAAAACTTTGAAATGGTTGTACATATATTCCTCCTGTTGCATTAATATATAAAATATCTTCTACAGTGTTATTATATCTTACATAATATAATCGTTCGCTGGATTTTAAAATGGGATCCTAAAGGAATTATATACATAAATAAACTTTTTAACAATTAGTAAAATAAATATATGTTAAAACCCACTTGTTCAGAATGAGGACATTGCATTCTTGGAACATTGGTCCAAAATCGAAAAGAATGACCAATACAAGTCCGTGGATCTAAAGACTTTCTAATTACTTTTTCATTATCATTCTCACTAGTTATAACATATTCTATATCGCATTGACCATAATGATTTGTCTATAAATGCATTAAAAAATTGAAAATTATCATTATCAAAAAAATGTACAATTATCTTTCCCCATTACCTTCATATTTGAATATTATAATAATAATAATTTATGAATGGTACATTATGATATTATAACAACTTACTTCAGTAGAATGGAATGCTGCTTCCTTTTCTATAGTAGAGAGATCCAGTTGTAATATTCCTACTATACTACGCTTGATATTTGTAACCCAAACAGATTCATTTTGTATAGTGAAATTTTCTACAAGTCCCATTTTATATGTGACTTCAAATGGCATTAAAAGATCTTCATCGCTTTCGTTAATATCTATATCTTCTCCTTTTTCTCCAGTTTTGCCATTCCAAATATTCATTTTCAATGATTGAAACTATTTATAAAATTCATATACATTACATTATCACATTTTTTGTTTGAAATTAAAAGTAGTATTTTAAAGTCTATAAAAGAATACCTGCATTACTGCAGCATTTTCTCTTGCTTGAATCACAAGTATTCCATTTAAACTCCATGAAGATGCAGAACTGGATGGTAATAATACACCTGAACTAGAAGTAGCATTATACAAATATCTATATTCCTTTTCTGGTGTAAATAAACCATATATTGATTGTACGTTGCATAGTAATATAAAAACAAAAATTCTTCCTAGTTTCCATGTAAGAAGACACTTAAAAAAATTGTTATCTACAAAAATAATATATACAAAAATAATATATACATGTATGCATACATATATATATATATATATATATATATATATATATATATATATATATATAGAGAGAGAGAGAGAGAGAGAGAGAGAGAGATTGAAAATACAAATGTGTAAAATATAAAATTATATTTCATGTTATACTTTAATTAATTTTATTTGAATATTAACGTCATAATGTTTCTATAATCGTCATAAATTTAAAAATTATATATTATAATTAACAACAATACTTACTCATTAAAAAAAAAAAAAAAAAAGAATATCTAATAAATATAAAGAAAGAAAAATGAATTATACCTGTAAATTTCATGATGTATGTGATCGTAACTCAACTAAAGTGAACTGAGTTTATGGAAGTCAAAAGATGACCCTTACATCTCCTATCTCCGTGACCCACAAATACGTTGTATTAATCATTTATGTATGTACATCCCCTCAATAAATTATCTGTTATAGTATATACCGTGTATATCATATTATCTTTGTTTACGTAACTTTTATAGAATAGAAAGAAAATAAATAAAAGATGGAGATTTTTAAAAATTGATATATCTAATACTGAGAACTTTTGACGAAATATAACGTCATTTATATACCGCTTATACATTGAATATATTTATTATTGTACAATGCAAAACAGAATAAATTTCTTTTAAAATATTCGTATGATATCTTCTTCGCTCCTATTCATTATTATCGTTGAATAAAATAAGGTTAATGAAAGTAAATATTAGGTCAGTCCAAAAGTTCGTGCGCATTAATAGCATGTATGGGATTCGCGATAATTCATTACCAGATCGATAAGATTTCGAATCTGTCAAAACTTGTCATCGCTTGACTGATGTATTCGTCAGTTTGTCACCAAATTTCGTAAAGATCAGATGCATATTAGTACCGATAAAAAATGAATATCGATAACGCATATAAACGTGCTGTGTTATATTTTTTCTTTTCGAGTGGTGAAACTGCCAGATCTGCAGCAATAAAAATTAATAATGTACATGGTACACATACTATTAGTGTAAGGACTGCCCAGAAATGGTTTGAAAAATTTAAACTTGGAAAAAGCAACATTAATGATGAACCCCGTTCAGGACGTCCTGTCGATTTTGATAACGACGTTCTTAAAAATCTTGTGGAGTTAGAGCCACATTTAACAGTGGATCAGATAGCAGAAAAGATGCATTCATCTCATGGGACTGTCTTTCGCCATTTAAAGGAGATTGGAAAAGTATCCAAACTTGGAAAGTGGGTACCACACGAGCTGTCCGAAGCTAATTGTCAGCAGCGATTAAACATCTGCATTTCCCTTCTATCGCGCTTTGAAAGAGAACCATTTTTAGACCGTTTAGTAACAGGTGACGAAAAATGGATTATTTATGACAACGTCACCAGAAAAAGACAGTGGACAGACAAAGTTAAGCAATCAATTCCAACACCAAAGGAGTCTTTACATCCCAAAAAGGTTCTGCTAAGTGTGTGGTGGGATATGTATGGTGTCATTTATTATGAATTGTTAGAACCAAATAAAATCATCAATGCAGATGTATACAGTGAACAACTTTGCCGTTTAAATTCAGAATTGATTAAAAAACGCCCGCGATTGGAGAATATGAAAAAAGTGTTGTTCCACCATGATAACGCTAGACTACATACGACGGCTCTAACAACGTTGCAAAAAATTAATGAACTAAATTGGGAGCTTTTGCCGCATCCTGCATATTCCCCGGATATTGCCCCAAGTGATTTTCACTTATTTCGTGCCTTACAAAATTTTTGCCAAGGCAAAAAGTTCAATTCTAAACAGGATATAGAAAATGAACTCAAAAGTTTTTTTGCTTCAAAACCAGAATCTTTTTACACTAATGGAATAAAAAAACTACCAGAAAGATGGCGAGATATTGTAGATAGCGGAGGAAAATATATCATAGATTAAAATGTTAAATTGTGTTTTATTTACACCATTTAAAAATTTCGCCAAAATGCGCGCGAACTTTTGAACTGACCTGTGGATAACTTCAATGAAGATGTATTCGATATAACTAAAGGAACTCCTAAACGACTAAAGCAGGTATCTATTGATAAATAAAATGTTATATATATATTATACATCTAAAATGATTAAATGATTCATTAAATGATAATAAAATTAGCAATAATTTAAGTTAGCGGAAACCAACGAAAATACGATGTTATATCATAAAAATAGCATGGTATGTATTATGATGATTACAATGATTAATTAATGTAATACTTAAATATATATATATATATATATATATATATATATATATATATATATATATATATGACTTATAATTATTTTCAGTTTTGAAAAAAAGAGATATTTCGTGTTATTATTAATATATGTACATACAACCCCCCCCCTCCATTCACACACACACATACTGTATTAACATTAACATATCATACAAAGAAATTGTATATTATTGTATAGTTTTTTTTTTGTAATTCAACATTGATACATGTTTATGCTATGTAGTAATATAAGTCTTTTCTTTTTCTTTTTTTTTTCTTTTTTAATTTATTTATATATGAAAATAGATAAAGAAACATGAAAGAGAATTCATGTTTTTTTTTATTTAGCCAAGACAACTAATGGTACACACTTAATTAATCCTTTTTAAAGAACATTATTTAAGAGATATTGAATATTTACAATTTTATTTTTTAATGTGCACCGTATTATATACAATTGTAGCAAGTGTATTATTTTCATTTATCTTTTGTTTTGTGTCTAAAGATGTGTTATATAGTGCCTGAGTTACTACTATATAAAATAATATGTATTGCGCGCGATATATATATATATATATACACACATATATATATATATATACACAATACATCTAACTGTAATTGTACTACAATGTATACTATATAATATTTTCTTATTTCTAAGTGTATAAAACTATGGATGGGTAACAATTATTAATTATAAAATGTAAATAAATGATACTAAAAACATTCTATCTTATTATATTACAAAGGTTTAATTATCTTCAGGATGGATTTAGAATATTCCCAAGCTTCACTAAAACATTTAATTCAATTTTATTTTAGTACTTTTAAAATTGAAGAATCATTACCTACACACACACACATATATATATATATATATATATATATATATATATATATATTATAGAAATAAAGATGAAATAAATAAATTTTGATTTGACTTACTTATGTGCTGGATTTGCTTGATCTAATTGTTCACTCAATTGTTGAATAAGAGTGGCAAACATTCTAAGATGTTCTATTGTTTCACCTTGCAACCAAGCTCGTGGTAAAGTACTCATAATCTGTATAAAAATATCATTTGTATGTTCATAATACGTTAGAAAAAATTATTGATCGATATATATATATTTGTATTTTAGATTTTATTAGATTAATATAATTACCATATTCGCTTTGAAAAGTGCATCCGGTGCAGATGAGACTCGTAATCCAGCCAAAAGATATCGATTTAATAGCGATCCCAATGCTAAATTTTTTAATTGTGCATCCCCAAGAAGACCTTGCCAACTTAATAAATTTCTTAATAACTTTACCGCCATAGCAAATTGTCGTTGAAAAAATTGATGCCTATTATCCAGTGTTCTAAAAATAACATGATATAAATAAACATTATTAGTTTAGCCTCTCCTCCAACCCGCCCCTCCAAAAAAAAAAAAAAAAAAAAAAAAAAATAAAAAATAAAAAAAAAAGCTATAATTCAAGATTTATTTAATTGAATTAATTCATATTTACTGTTTGGGAAAAATTGGTATAAATACATCATTTTCAACAGCAGCCTTTACTTTTTCTAATATGGCATTAAATAATGATTCTAATGGTTTGCTCGTATCATTCAAGTTTGGATAATCTCTAATAAGCCGATTTACTGTACCAACGAGACGTAATGTTTGAGAAGTAGACATCGGATCCCAAATCTTTTCCACGATGGCTGAAAATTGTAAAATTAATAAAATGTTTTAATAAAGATTTTAAATGATTATTTAATACCTTATACATCTTATTTAAGAAATACTATGTATAATTTGCTTACCTGTTAATTTAGGTATTACAACTTTTTCAACAGTAAGCGGAACTAATCTTACATCAGGATCTCGTTTTAATGAATCTTCTGTTTCTTTTTTATCTAATGCATATAATAATAATGTATTATACCACTTCGTTCTTTCTATATCAGCACTCTCCTAGTAATTAAATAAAAAATATAAATATGTGTTATTGCTAAGAAAGAATTTTTTTAGGGGCATATATTTAAACATATTAAATGAATTACCATGATAGGATTCCAGGTTATTAATTGCAATTTTATAAGAGGTGATAAAATTTTGGGTATACATAAAGATACATAAGCTTCCATATAAGCATCTATGTCAGTTTCTCTCCATAATTCCAACTTCGTTAAAATACCTCTTAGCGTACAATAATCCTCCATCACATCAGCAAATATTTCTTTTCCTTCCTTATCAATTTCCTCTAAAAATAATAAAATAAAAAAAATATATATATAATATATGATCTTTTTTTTTTTATTTTTCAATTGAAGAATCAATAAAATATAAAGACATGTGATAATATAATGTGATAATAATTGTTTTATCTCATGAAATCATTTTTGAGGAGATGAAGGAGATAATTTGAATGTTTAAGATAAATATACAACCTTTTGCTTGCTTAAATGCAAGATTTTGTTGTTCAGTGACCTCATCATCACTGGACATGCCATCTATGTGCTTTGGTAGCGTTGGTGCTAATTCTCTAGCTCTTCTACGACGTGCTCGTCTACCTTCTCTTTCCGTAACTCGTCGAATACGTGCTTCGACTTCTGGACCTCTTCTTATTGCTTGACCTCCTATAAAATAATCATGTTATAATATTTATATGTATAAATGAAATAATTTAAATAATACAAAGAAATAGTTACAAGAAATATTTTCTAAATAATACAATAGAATATAATTATTAGTAATTCTATTATAAATGTGTTATTCGATCAATTTAATAAATAATTGTAACATTTAATAATTACTGAAATAACTGACTTGCTGCAGTTGTAATTTCTTCGGCTTGATCTCTCGTATCCTGTCTTCTTCTTTCCATTAGTTCTATTGAGCGTTCTCCGTATAGATCTAGCCAACGTTGCTCCAATCCAATAACCAAAGGCAGCTAACAAAAAATGATATATTAAATTTCGCACATTACAACAATTTAACAATGCACAAATATATATGCTCCAGAAAATATATATATATATTTTTTATAGTAACATATATTATATGAGTTTTTATTCTTCTTTTTATTTATTTATTTTTTTTATCTATAGTAATATTTCATAAATTTCTCTAGTACGCAGAAAGTATTACTTTGTCATAAGACTCTCTCCTTTTTTTTTTTTTTTTTTTTTTTTATTTTATATATATGTGAGCATACAAATTTTAAATTGAAACTACTTACCACACTTTTGTAATATATATATATATATATATATTAATTTATAAATAATCAAATATTATACTAATTTCTATGTTATACATATCTAAAAAATACAGAGAAGATTTTGACCCCCGGCAATACAAACGATATAAACGGGAAAAAATATATAAATGGATAAATAGATTTCTTTACTTTATAGAATAATTACTAACGTGATTGCTACCTTCTTTCTTCTATAAGTGTATTTTATGGTATCTACCTTATTACTGCATTCATTTTAAGAAAAAAAGAAATATATATATATATACATATATACATAGAAATATATATATATATATATATATAAATATGTATACATAAATAATCTAATATAAATTTAACATTACATTCTAATATATTTTGAGCTTTGTTCTAGCTATAAGTGATGTATATAAAATGGTCATCTGTTTGTATAATTTGACATATACTTATATTTTTTACCAAAAAAAAAAAAAAAAGAAAAAAAAAAGAAAGAAAAAAAAAATTAAAAAAAAAGAAAAGAAAAAAGAAATAAAAAAAAATCCTTTTGAATATTCCATTATAATAAATGATAATATTAAATCGACTGAATGATCTGAACAGTCGATATAGTCTGCATGGAAAACCCCCGTGCACGTAAAAAAACGTGAAAGCGTATAAACCCACCTTCTCATCAAGACACTCTACCAAGTCAGTGACATACCCACGCAACTCTTGGTAATATCTGAAGCGTTGTGCAAGCTGCGGCGCACGAGCTTCGCCTTCATCCAACTCTTTCACAGTCTGCTCTAATTCCTGTTCAAGTTGATGTTGATCTAATTGGTGACGCGAATGTACTTCTCGTAAACTATCCAACCTATAAATTTTCATTGATTCATATTATATAATAACATGTATTACATTATCTATAAAAATACATTTGAAATATACAACATATATAGATATATATGTGTGTGTGTGTGTGTGTGTGTGTGTGTGTGTGTCTTGCTTGTTTTTTATAGATAAAATGAATTGAAAAAAAAAAAAAAGAAACAAAACCTTGCACGCATTTTATTAATAACTTCTTGCGGAGTAATGGGCACTACTTTCGTTGGATCTGGTGGTTGAATGGTTGGTGGAGGTGGTGGTGCCGGCATCATAACCATTTCTAATGGTACTCCAGGTGCAACCATTTGGTTTACATTTAATCCTAATGAGAATTGTTGTTGTATCATAGAATCTTGATGAGCTGCTGCAATCTGTATTATAAAATTTATTTTCAACCGATACTCTATTACGGACAAAACTAAGCTTTGTCATATATTTATACAGAAATAAAATATAAAAGAAAATAATTTTTACCTGAGCACCTGTAACACCCTTTCGAATTTGTTGAGCTTCCCATTCTTCTTCTTCATTTTCATTCTCACTTTCTTCGGCAGAAACTTAAAAAAAAAGAAAAAAAAAAGAAAAAAGGAAAAAAAGAAAAAAGAAAAAAAAAAAAAAAGAAATCCCCATATGACAATTTTCCAAATCTTTTTTAACTTTCATATTAATTAATCTTTATAATATATTATTTACTTTTGTTTGATACTTGTGATGCAAGAAAAGCTTCTCTCCTCTTCTCTTTATCTCGTGCTTCCGTATTGACAGTCATATCAATACGATCTTGAGAATCATCATCGCTTCTATCATGATCTTCTTCTCTAATTAACCGTGATTTCCCTTTCTCATCACTGCATAGAATATAAATATATATATATATATATAGTATAATACGTACATATATGACGTATATACATGTTATGAATAAATATAAAATTATAATAATTCATTAAATTTTTACATCTAACTATTAACTATTATCTATATTATTTCAATAATTAATAATTACCTTTGTTCATCTAAAGGAATATAATCTGTTCCCAATTCCCTAGCCTTTTGTCTACGTTTTCTAGCTGCATGTATCATAGCAGCGTCGGGTATACAGCCACCTAAAAAAATATGGATAATTATAATAAGAAATAATAGAAAAATTATTTAATCTTATTAATTATATATCTCATATACACACACACACAAACACAAACACAACTCACTTTCAAGCAGTATCTTCATGGTATCAGCTTTATCTGTACTTTTTCGAAATTTATGAGAATGAGATTCATCTTCTTCATCAGATGTATAATCGTCCTTGCCTGCTGCCAATGCAGCTCTTCCATTTAAAATCAGTGGTCCGGTATTTTTTATTTTAACCTGTTAATAAAAAATATATTTTTATATTAAAAAAATTTTTTAACGGAATACAAATTAATATTTTTGAAAACAAAATTGAAATTTGTTATGACAAATTGTTTGTTATGACAATTTGTAGAGCTTTTATAGCATGCTTCTTTAATAAAAAGATAACCTGACGATAAATATGAGAAATATATAAATAACACAAAAATTTTAAAAAATTGAAATTATTAATATCTGAGTATATATATATATATATTTATATATAAATATATACAAATGTTTTATAGATAGTAAGAGTACACAGTTGCGTCTTTTCTTGCTATCATGGATAAACAATATAATTTGTTTGAAAATAATAATATATGAACCACATATAAATACAAGACCGGCTATTTGTTTGAATTGATAAAATTTAATTATTGAAGATTATTTGATATGTGCAATACCTTGATATTATGTACACAAATATGAAATATTATTTTCTATATATCCTGTATTATAAAACTCAATATTATCCATTCTATCAAAATGAAATTAATAAATAATACAGGTAATAATGAACATGTCTTCTTGTTGTATATATCCCTTGAGTGTTTGTCAAATATATACTTTAAGACGCAATAAACTGATACTTGATTACAAATTGGAGAAATTCTAATAATAATAATACATCATAGAGATAGCTTACTACTAGATCATCTGTCTTTATTTCTAAATCTTTTTCCTGTTTAATGGACATGTTTGCTTGCTCAGAGTCCACTTGCATTTTCTCTTCACCTTTCTTTTTTCTCCTTTCGTGATCTAGCTGTTTCATCAGTTTTTTGCTCCTCGAAGATTTCTTCACCTTAAAAACTTCTCCATCATCCGCTAAAAAAATCAATAAATTTTATTAAACACTGTAAATGTCATTATTGAAATTAACGTTATTGAAATTGTCGCATTAATCCTGAATCGTTTGACACACTAAAAATTCTTTAGAAATTCATAAATTAAAACATGAATTTTTTATATCCAAGATATAAAATCATAAGTCTAGATATCTAATAAATAATTCTATAAAATATTTCTCTTTTATTAATCTATATTACAAATAAAAAGAAAAAATTATAATATCTATAATATACTCATAATATTATAAAAGTATGTATAGAAGATACGTACGATTTCACAAATGTCTATCCTATATAGTTAAATTTAAACTTTATTATATACTTTTAATGACAATTTAGTTAATTTACTAGAAAATAAGCTTCCTTACATGAAATTAAAAAGAACTATTAAACTATTAATATTATATACAATTATATTCATATTAATCAAATCCTTAGCTTGTTACGTTGAACATATTGTGGAAATATATTTTATATATATATATAAAGAAAAAAAAAAAACTAGAAAAAACTTTGATAAGCTATCATTACAATATTTTACGATAAAAATATCTTTCATTCTAATTGTCCATATATGATAAATTAATAATAATCTTTCTAATATGTTACTATAATTTATGCAATAGCAGATATTAACATTTACCTTCTTCTAGCTCCTCTCCAAAACTAAGGAGCGTTTGTTTTGGTTTGTCTTTCTTCTTGGCTTTTACTTTGACAGGCTGAGTATCTTCGATTTCCATCCTGTTTTCATTATCCTCGTCCTCGTCATTGAAAGGTCGCCGACGAATATTCCGTTTTGGTTTATTAAATAATGACATTGTTAACACAGCAATAGTGGTAGCCAACCAACCTGAGATTTTAACTTGACCTATACACTAATTCGGCTGAAATTGAAATACCAATAAAAAAAAATTGCAATTAACGATAAAAAATATATTAAAATAAATATATCGATACCACATAAATTTACATCTATTAACGAAGATATTTTTCTACTAAGTACACGATGATGGCGATAACTCGTCCATACGAGACTTCACAATGTGAGTCGATCTTAGAATGTAAAATGTGTAGAGAATAACTTCGTAATTCTAACCAAAAATGAACATATAATGGAGATTAACACAACCAATAAAAATGTTTTCTACATATTGCAACAAAATACAAATGCATAAACATTTGGACAAATTGTGCTGGTATAGCGATGATAGCGACGCCTATATGCGAATATTGTACTTTGCGATAGAGTCAATAAAAAGCACATGAGTCGTTAGAATGCAGGAACATCTGTTTTAGTCCTAATGTAGGATATAGTCCTAATTAGAAAGAATTAAAGTATAATGAACAGAAAGAATAAAGATGCGATATATTAGTTAAAGTGAAAAATAAAATTTTTATTACAGTTCCCTTTTTTTGTATTGTAAATATGGGACGAATAATAATGCTTATAGAGATAAGAATTGATTACACCATTAAATAATGTAATCAAACTTTATTCCACCTTAAATAATAATCGTCTTTGTCTCTCTTGTTTATTGCACCTTTGTATATTCACGAATAGAGTTAATCCTTCGATGATTGGGACAAGAAGAGTTCTTCATAAAAACAACTCTCCCTAGATGGGATGCTCAATATATATTTTTATTACCGGTGACATGTCGCGACACCTATCGACTTTGCCGCGAAACACGATGCTGGTATAAGATCATCATTAGTGTAATATTTTTCTATTATTCTTCAATTAATAAATTTTTTATATTTTATTATTGATAAATCTTAGCGCATTAATACGGTAAATCAAATGTTGTAACAATTAATCACAATAAAAGTGAAAGTCGTTTATAATTGGATCGCATATCTAATTAACGACAATTTCAAGGATTACGTCTACAAAAATAGACGTATCTTTCGTGAGATAGAAATCGCCATAATATTATTATTTCTTGATCAAGAAATAATATAACAATTTTATCACAATTCTAAATAGTAAAAAACAAAATACTTGTCAATCAATGACAATCGATTTGTTATATGTACGTATATGTAAAGTTTGTTGTATATTTGTAATATACGTTTATTCATAAATAAAAGCGATAAAGAAAAAGAAAAAAGGAAATTATAAACATAAAACATTTTTGTTGTAAGTATTACTTCGTACTTATATCATTTCTTATATGGAACATTTGAACTTATAATATGTTTTGGGAATATAATTATTAACTAATTTTCTATAATTTAAGTATGATAATCATTTTTTTTTTCAGAAATGTGTGAAAAATTATGAATCATATTTTTGCAATTAATACTTGTGGATATCATACGGATATTGCTGTAACGATTTACAGGTAACGAACAAATATATAAAGAATAATTGACATTTTGGACTATTAACTAAAATTACATTTTATTTTTAGTAATCGTATATTTTTAATTATATCTCATTTCAAGAAACTGGGATCATTAATTACAGTTAATCGAGAATCGGCTTTAAATCAATTTAACAGTAATATTTTCTCTACCAAGTAAGTAGTTTTATTATTATTTTTTTTTTCTTTACATCTAATATAATTAAATAAAAATTTCAGTATTATTTTTGGTAAAGACGAAGTTGATGTTCATGCTGCCGCTAGATATATCGCAGAAGAAATAAATATAGATAAACCTTTATTGTTGTCATTATCTTTAAAAGATTATAATAAAGAGATATTAAAAACTATAACTGATACTATAAATCAGTTGAAATTGTGGTAATTTTGAAGACTGATAAAAAATATGAGTTTAATATTTGGACAATTGGTCATTGGGCCACCTGGTAGTGGAAAAACTACATACTGTAATGCAATGTGTAAATTTTTGGAACAAATGGGCAGAAAAGTAGCTGTTATCAACATTGGTATGCTTGATATAGCATTAATTTGTAATTATTTAATTTATACAAATATATTTTCTTACCATCAGATCCAGCCAATGAAAATATGGAATATACCCCATTAGTAGATATATCCGAATTAATCGAACACGAAGAAGTAATGTCAGAATATGGTCTTGGTCCGAATGGTGCATTAGTTTACTGTATGGAATTTTTAGAAGCAAATGTCAAATGGTTAATTAGTAAAGTTTTAAATTTGAAGGATTACTACCTTATTTTTGATTGCCCAGGACAGGTATAATTATACATCAATATTTAAATCGTTTATCGTGAATACATTATTGAATTATAACTTTGTTATAAATAGGTTGAACTTTATACACATCATAAATCTGTTAGTTCAATTGTTGAGAAATTGACTCAGAATTTAATAAGATTATGTAGCGTACATCTTGTAGACTCACATCATTGTAGCGATCCAGGTAAATATATTCTCTGAAAGAGTTTATATACACGTTTAAATATTTATAAAGTAAATATAAAGATTTATGATTTGTTTACAGGGAAATATTTATCATCTCTAATTTTATGTACAACTACTATGTTGCAATTAGGTTTACCTCATGTTAACATTATGACAAAATTTGATGAAATGAAAAAATTTAACGATCGTTTAGCATTTAATATAGATTTTTATACAGAAGTACTCGATTTAAAATATCTTCTAGAGAAATTGGACGAGGATCCTTTTACAGCAAAGTATGTTATTTAATTTTTTTTTTTAACAAGTTACAATTTAAACTCTCTTCTTTCTATAAAAGTAATAATAAAATTTTTCTTATATACAGGTACAAAAAGCTTAATGCAGCTTTAGTTTCTTTAGTTGAGGATTATAGTCTTGTAAGTTTTATACCATTGGATGTTTCCAATCAAGCACTTTTGTTACAAGTGAAAAATGCCATTGATAAGGCAAATGGTTACATTTTTGGTGGAAACGAACCTAAGGATGTTCAAACATTATTAGCATGTGCTGTTGGAGCTGTCAGTGAAACTAAAAAAATGTCTACTATAGATGCATATCTTTGAATAAATATTAAATAATAATTATTATTATAATATAATTTTTAAATTAAATATATCCAAAAAATATACATTATATATTGTCCTAAGTCACATTAATTCAATTGGTTGACAAAAATTTGTGCTAAATCATCATAGTCATATACCCTTTTTAAAAAAGTATCCATCAACTTTAAGCCAGAAATAATCTGTAAAGTAAAACTCATATTTTTTATATTATACTTTAAAGTTTTCTTTTTTATATGAAATCTACTCACAGTAATACCACTATCTAATGGGATTAAACTCAAAGGTACATCAATAGAGGTTCCAGGTTTTAACGTTCCAATTATTTTATCAGATATTCCACACCATGCAATTGAATCACTTGATTCCAAACTTAATAACAAATCCATACTTCTTTCTCTAATAATGAATAATTAAAATTACAATAGAATGCATTTATATTTTATAATAAACTATGATTAAAAAAAGATATAAATTAATTAAAAAAAAAAATTAACACATACGAAGTATTTGTTATGTGACATTTAAGATTTACTTGTTCTTCAAGGTAAACCTTCAATGGAATATCTTTCATAATGACTCTTAAATCTCCATATTCTGGTGCCTATTTTCGAGCAAAAAAAAGAAAGTATTATTTCATATATTTAAACTGTTATAAAATCTCTTATCTAATAAATAAGTAATTGAACCATTCTTTGTAACTGGCTTGTTTGTAGTCGTCCTCTTTCTCCCAGATTACTTTTCCATACAATATCCAATTTCCCAATATTAGTAGCATTATGCATCATTTTAGGATCTTTTTGTAAACTTAACTGAGGTTTCAAACAGTATAGATATTGTCTACTGCAACCAGAATCCAATAAGTTAATTTTCCCATAAATACTTTCTCCCTTTTCATTTTTATTTAATGTTGATACTAATAAAAGAAAAAAATTACTTTTTAACATACTATCAATTAAGAATTATTTAATTATGTTATTACTAACCGCTAAATAAATGTGACGATTCCAATGATACTTTTTCTAGACAAATTGGACCTACTGTAAGATTTTGTATTTGTGCCTCAAGATACACTTCATCAGACTATGCAAAAGTATGTTACATATATATATTTTTTATCTTATTATTACTTATATTATCATTTATAATTACTTACTTCTGCATTATAGAATTTTGTTTTCACATCCAATGGCTTAACTACTTGAAATTTAAAATATTTCCTGAACGACTGTTGAGGACCCATTAAATTAGCAGGTGCATAACTAACTTCACATACTAATCTAAAATGATATAAAAATTTAATCACAGGAATTATCAATTCAATAAATAAAATTTTAACTTTTGTTTAATTTTACATATGCGTTCCTATCTCTTTAACTTCATGATGAATAACTTCATCCACTGTATTATCAGGAGCTAATTCTTTGACTTCTGAATTTCCCGATGACAATGAAATAACTTGAGTACTCGTTTGTAAATCTGCCTAGTAAAAGTATATAGCGCAATGAAAATATTTATATTTTTATTTTCAAAAAAAATATTTAATTTCTAACAATTACCTTAACAGTCACATTTTTAACTACTTGATTACTACCATTATGTACACATAAATAGCTTGAAAATATTTCTCCTAAATATATATTTCTGAAATATATAAATAAATTCTATTATTGTATTATATTATACTATTATAAAATATTCCATATATTTAAAAAAAAAAAAAAAAAGAAACTTAAATATTACAAAAACTTATACCCAAAACTTTGCGGTAATACCATAAATTGCCCAATAGCAAGTGTTTCCATTCCTTGCAATGATGTGCAATCATTTTTTAACTCATTGTTGAGCGTATTACCTGGTAAATCTGTTGAATCACAAGTAACAACTATAGGACTGGCAAGAGTGGGTCGTGTTAACCTCATTACTAGAAAAAAATTTATAAAATTGTCAATTTCACATATTTGGCATTGAAGAAAAAAATATTAAATACATATATAAATATGAATTATTATTATTGTAGTATTATTGTTTTTCTTTTTTTTTTACAACACAATATATAAACATATATATATATATATACATATCAAAATATTATGTATTACCTTTTAAAGCAAGTAAATATTCATTTTTTGGTTTAGTCTCCATCTTTTAGTAAGAAATTCAAAAATATTGCCAAGATCTAACGAACTAATATTTATTTCCTATGAATCAAAACAACTTTTTACCAAAAGTCAACTAACATATTTAGCTTACTAAAAGTTCTAAATAACAATCGAAGTTCATTAATCTAGGGTCCCTAAAAAGAACGTATAGTAAGTCATATTTCTATGATATTCGTATTTATTTGTAAACTGCTTAAATTTATAGAAATATTATAAAATCTTTGAAATTTTATTAAAAATATTTTTATTGATACAAATGTAATTATTGAAACAAAAATAATGATTTATTACTCATTGTATAAATAAAATAAAATGATTTAATATTTTTTATAATACTTATACGCATTATATATGTATAATATTTTCATGATAATATTTTTTGATAAAGAATTTCTTTATCATTACATACAAAACGCAAATGTCTATATTATTATAAATTCTCAGTTTTATTAAGTAAATCTATATATGCTTCGGAAATTAAATGTTCTGGTTCAATATCTAATTTTTTCATTATATCCTGTGTAATTTTTTCTCCATAACTAACATCTTGATCATCATTTAGAGCAACCTAAAATAGAAAAATATCAAACATTTATATGTAAGAATATTTTTCACATATACATTTGTTGTAACATGTACATGATTATTTAATTATTAAATCATACATTACATACTTCTAATTCCAAAAAACTACCTAATCCGTGTACATCATCAATGTGTATTCGAGTTTGATCAATCATAAATAATCGTCTTGTTTTTTTTACAACTCCTAAAGTACCATTAGAAATGGTTAATATATCTCTTAAATTTTCACATGTTTCTGCGTTCATTTTTATTTTTTTATAATTACTAAGCTTAGGCCCCGTAACGTTAGGTCTTTCATAATAAATTATTTCACCAGTTTTATCCTATAAAATGACATTATTATGTATTTTCTATTATAATATCTCAAAGTATTTTATATAAAAAAAAAAAAAAAAAAAAAAGGAAATATAAGAAGATAATCAAATTGAAATATTAAAATATTAGTTAAATTAAAATAAAAAATTAAAATAGTAATTAAATAAATTGATTAGTTTAGTAGATATACATATATATTTACTTACTTCAAATTGACGCAATTTTAATCTACCTGTTTTCGTATTAAAGAAAGTATCATACTGTTCTATAACAATCCATTTACTTTCGGTAATTTTTTCAAGTTTATTAATAAGCGTTGTGGAATCACTGATTTTCGTTTTTATTTCGATATTTCGCATTTTTCTTTCACGATAATTTGTTACTTTAGATCAATAATACGTACTTAATATGTCTTGTAAATTTCCTATTATTTCTTTTTCTTTTTTTTTCTTTTTTTACTTTTAAAGACACTGTATTTATTAGAACTTAATTTAATTTTATTTAAATATCATCACTAATGAAATATTTTCTTTATGATATTCGATATTATCTTATATATTAATATACTTTAAATCTCAAAACGAATCGATAATATAAACTAATCTTATAACCATAAAAATTCTTTTGCATCCGATCATTAGAACGTCTTCTAGTCAACTACTGTTCAGTTGCTTATCAATTTTGTTTGTATTGTTGATATATCAGAATTAAATGAAAATAAAGGAAGAACGAGAGTAATAACTTTTATTAATACATTATATTTATATTTATGATCATATCGTATAAGTTTTATATATGATGAGGTTATGAAGAGAAAAAAAATGTGTACATATATATATATATATATATATATGTATGTATATACATATACACATTTTTTTTCTATATGTATAGAAAAAAAAACCTAATTTTTATATGTACTTTTATACATTTTAAGATGATTTAGATCTAATAATAATAATAATAATATAAACAAATGATTTGATTTAAATGAAAATCTTTCTGATAACATTAAATAAACAAAAAGAAACAGATATTTACAAAAATGTCATTTAAATAAAGCCTGAAAGCATGGTTTTATATTTCTTTATTTTAGCTTATAAGAAATATAATATGCATAACTTTCAGTTCTCCTTTCACCAATTAAAAATGTATTATCAATCGCTATGGAATCAAGAGAATTATTTATATCATACACATTGTTCTCCTAGATAACGTACAAAAAATATGCTGATTTTACATATTTAAGTATTTTGTATTTATCTGACAAAACTTGTTTCCATTTCTGATTGTATTTTTAATAAATTAAAACAATTTCAAATTAATATACGAATATACAGTTCTTTCTATATGAAGATACAAGAGAAGCAATTTCCATTTTTTTTTTGTTTTTTCTTTTTGTTTTTTTCTTTAAAAAGCATGTTTCATCCGCAAGTACATATAATATTTATGTAGTTTTACTTTTTTTTTTATCTTAGATTATTCATCTAAGAGGAGAGTGCACTTCTTTCTCTAAGGATATACATAAAATCTTTCTATTGTCAAGTGCACGATTTTTTCTGTGAAAATATAGAAATTATTACGAATCAACAATGCTATTATTAAACATTTACATTTAACCTTATTCAAGTATTTATAGTGTGTGTTTAAAATGATTGCAAAAAATATACAATTTTATAAGTATTTTAATGCAGTAAAATAATAGTGATAATAATAATAATAATATAATATATAATAATAATAATAATAATAATAATAATAATAATAATAATAATAATAATAATAATAATAATAATAATAATAATAAAATAATCAGAGCATTCATCGGCTCAGGACATCAACCACCATAATAGTACAATGTACTTTCAATCTGTAGCAAAACCCGTCAAAAGGAGTAACTCGGGTCACGCCAAGAAAAAATAAATAATAATGATAATAATAATAATAATTAATAGTAATAATAATAATAATAATAATAATAATAATAATAATAATAATAATAATAATAATAATAAGAATAATAATAATATCAACTAATAATGTTATTAAATATTTTTATACATATACATAGTATTGTATTTATAATGCTTTGAAGTTCATTATTAGATAAAGAATTAATGAACAATAACAGTAAAATTTTACGTCAGTAAATAAATTCTTTATCTCGTGTGATTATTATTCCAATCATATATAAACTTATTTTAGCATTCCGATCGTTTGATTTCTTCAACATATCCAGACATTGTGATGACATAACAATTTATATATATATAATCATGAAGTCACAATAGGTCATATTTCTTTCTTTTCTCTTTTTTTTCTTTTTTTTTTTTTGTAAAATGTTGGATCTGCTACATTTCTATTAATTGTTTATTACTGCATTCATTGTAATTTATATTTTGATATATTATCAATCAGAGAATTATTATAAAATATTTTCATATTCGTAGAGACATCCAGTGATTTAGGAAAGGAACTTTGTCGCTCACATAGGCAAATGTAGCACCAAGATATAAGTACAACATTGAGAGCAAAATTATTGATTTGAAAATAGAAACATTGCAAAATATAAGAAGACATCTGGATGATCAGAGAGCAAAAATATTGCGTTTATGAACTTCATTCGTTTTTCACATATATCATTCTTGTGCTATTGAATTCTTTTAAAATTGAATCATTTCTATCATAAACTAATAAATCTTAGTTCATGATTTCATCATAAATCAAAATTTTACACGCTCGTTATATTTGAGATATTATGTTTAAATTCTTTTTTTTTTGTTTGTTTGTTTTTTGGAGCACTCAAAATTATAGAAATGTTATAAAATGTCAGATTATTCATAGTATTACAAAAATGCAACAGTCTTAGTGTTATCTAAGAAATGGTTCTTCCGCATCATTTCGTTGTTGTAAAAAATGCAAAATGATGTTAATTGTCCAACACTACTCGTTCATACTATCATTACTGTTACTTTTTACTTTTTTTTTTTCTTTTGTCAGATTATTATACCAATGTATAAAAGAATTGTTAAGGCCTTACATGCATTTCTCTTTAGAAATCGAGAGACTTGGTGAAAGTAAAAGATTAATCGAAGAACAAGAAAGCAATTTATTAACTGTTCATAAATTTCTTACTTCAACAAGTTCTCAAGTCTAAAGCGGATACAGGCCTGGAAAGAATCAACATGGCAACAGGGATATGCTACCTGGCATAAATAATGACTATTCAGTATTTAAACTGTTTAGCATTGTCACACATGCAGCCTTGGAAAATGTCCAAGATTAAAAAAAATTATGAAAAATTATTATCATATCATTTTAGGAAATCTTTAAATGATTGGCCAATATATATCTTTCCCTACAGCTTTTACAATTTAGTAGGGATCAGTCAGAAGGAGACAAGGTAGTTTAACAAACAAATTTAAGCCTTCCTTCCAACTTGGAAATTGCAACAGCATTCAATTACATTCAGTCGATCTATTACACTAATCATTCAAACTACACTCACAAATCACGCTTTTCAATTTCAATATATACTTCTTCAATGTCTACAGTATTGTTATGCTTCTCAATAATGTTTTTCTTGTTTAAGTTTACATTATTATAAATGTACAGTTTTGAACATAATTTAATCAATACTCCAGTTGTGTGTCGTATCTTCTAATCGATTTACACTCTACGTTAGCCGGAAAACACTGATTTGGCGTACAGCAGTCGCATCCTAGTGTCACCGAGTCACTCACTGAAATTGGGCAGTACGTAAAGACGCAGAATAAATTATAAGTCATGATAATTCAGTTTCGTGATTACGAAAGTGATCTGATTCATTTGATATATTAAAAGGCATATTTCGTCATAAGTTAATTTATTCTTAATACTAATACATAAAAGATAAAATTATTTTTAAATAATTCAAATTTAAATGTCAAAATATCTCAAAATAATACAAATAATACGACTTAGATCACATTTCATAATCATTGGCCAAATTATTAAAATAATTGAAAATTAAAGTTAAAATAACTAACCGGTTATTCCATTCGAGTTTAAGACACAACAGATGCTTCAGAAAATCTGCAGCGACGAATGTCAGGGTTAATGAAGGCGTTTGTTTTTGTTTTTTCTTTATTTCACTCACTCTCTCTCTCTCTCTCTCTCTCTTTCTCTCTCTCTCTCTCTCGCTCTCTCTCTCTCTCTCTCTCTGTATGTGTGTGTGTGTATTGTGTGTGTGTAATTTCTCTTCTGCAAACTTTTGTCACTCATCTTGTGTCTCTTCTCTTTTCTTTTTCGTGTTCTTATAATTTCCCTTATATACGTAGTAAATATAAATATTTTCAAAAATTCAATTGTTTATAGGAAAAAAAAAAAAAAAAAACGCCATATCTCTTCTTACAATTATGCGCATTGATTTAAGCGCTGTGTGTAACATATAGTTACTATAATAAACAAATGATGATCATTGTCATGTGGCGATCGATCGCCTCTTATATGTTTCAAAGGATAAATTTATATAAGTATATATACATGCGTTTGAATGTACATGTCGAAATATATATATATTTATATATAGATCTATTATATATAAGCATATTTTCTTCTCTGTATTTTTTATTTACGTGTTTTTCATTTTCCTCTTCTTTATGAGTGTGGTTACTACAATTGTAATGTTTGCCAAGAAATAATCATTAGTATAGCAGAAATGTTTTTTTTTTCCTCTCTCTTCCCCACAATAAAAATGGCGTTGAATATTCAGCAAATACAAAATTGTCGAATTTTGAAAACTTGTAAGAAAGCAAACTCAAAACTAAAATTATAAAATAAATGTAGAGAGACAAAATATATACAAAAAAAAAATACAATCAGTGAGAGACTATTGAAACAGAATGAATGCAGATAATTTACAATAATATATATATATATATATATATATATATATATATATATATATATATATATATATATATATATATACGTAAACACATATTTATATAAAGGAAAGGTAAAACTGTGAACACAGCAATAATTGGAAAAAAAACGATTGAAAAACGATCAGAACACTTTGATAAGCAAATAAAAATAAATAGAGAATTTTAATCTGTAAAAAATAGATTCACTCTTCAAAACTATGAAGTCCAAAACGAATAAACATCTATTACTATTACTATAGTAAACGAATCGTTAAAAATGTAAACGATACAGAAAGGGTTATTATTATATTCGCTTTTTGCGAAGCAATGATCGTAACGTTTGTAAGAGCATAAATATTTTCTCTCTTTCATATTTTCCATTCTTAACAATTGGTAAATATCAGTTACAATTCTGCAAATTTTCATTTGTTTTTCTCAAAAACACATCTCAACTTTTGGTAAAGTATCATTCATTACTTTTCAAAGACATGTCAATGTTTTACAAAGTTGATAGAAAAATGGATTTTGGGTTGTCAGAATCGAAAATTGATGATCCCGGATTTCTTTTCTTATTCTTTTCTTTTTTTCTTTTTTTTTTTTGGTTGACTGACTTCTTTCTTCTGACCATTATTATTAAAATTATCCAACATTCTCTTGCCAATTTTTCCCGCTTCTAATTATTCTTTATCCCTAATAAAATTCTCTTTTTTACGTTCTCCGGCCCAGCTTGACTGTGTTGTGACCCTCATAAATTTCATTTCATTTCATTTCATTTCATTTCATTTCATTCCATTTTATTTTTGTTTTCTTTTTCTTCTTCTTCCTTTTTTTTTCTTTTTTTTTCTTTATAGCGATGCTACGGGCCCAAGAAGGAACACACACATATTAAAAACTGCAACTTTTGTCAGCTGCCATGTTCAAGTGTCATAATTAGTTGGGAACACAATTCTCCACGAAATTCGCACACACGACAGTGTATTGTTGTTATTGGTGCGGGTGAATATCTCACTTGTGAAGAAGACTTCAGGCGGAAAAAATGGTTTGGGTGGCTGGACCGGGATTACGAACCCGAAGAGAAGACTTTTCGCTTGTCGGGCGATTGCAGCTTTAAACCACCATTAAGCTTACCCAGATCCTCTTGCCAATTCTTCCGCTTTTAATTCTTATCTACGTAAATTTCCTACACGTCTTGGACATTCTGGAAATACAAAAGATAGAAATTAAGTACGATAATAGAATTAAATATTGAAATAAATATGTGTGTGTGTGTGTGTGTGTGTGTATGAATGTATGTATATGAGCATATTGGATTATAGGAATAAAAAAAAAATGTAAAAAGAATAATACCTATCGTTGTAAGAACTGGTTCTGCAACATGAACAGATGGTACCTCCACGTGTACTTCAAGAGGATCAATAAGGGAGATTTCTGTGATGACCATACGCAATGGTTCCCCGATACCTGATTATTCAAAGTAATATTAATTGATCAAAGAGAATTAATGAACGTCCTACTTTAACTTTTTATAGTAATTATTAATTTGCTATTATATTGTTTAAAAAGTGACGTGATATTATTATCAAAGCTTTCTTATATTACGAAGAACATTACGTGGAAACAATCAAATAATAACTGTTTCAAGGATATTGATCATTATTCTTGTAACGTAGCACCGAGTAATCAAATTATGAAAGTGATTAATAATATACATAGAAATTACCTCTTGGTGTTGGTGACTCGGACTTTTGTGGTTGATGTTGTTGTGATGATGATTCGCTCGTCGAAGGTTCAACTTTTGCGGTATCCGGTACACCACCGTCTTCCTCTTTTTCAATATTTCCTAAGTTATCAGGCCTATCCTTTTGCTCTTTTTCATGTTCTTGTTCTGATTCTAATTTTTGTTCATGTTCTCGTTCTAATTCAGACTCTAATTCTGGTTCACGTTCATGTTCGTGTTCTGGCTCGTGTTCTTGTTCCGCGGCATGATCTGTTTTCCCTTCGACGACATGACTAGGCAGAGCCAAAGACGTATCCTCCATTCCGGATACAGACTCTTCTGGCAGTGTAGTAGGTGGAGTAGGTCTTCTACCTTGTCTATCACGAGTCTTATAAGCTTCGGCCGTTTCTGAAATGTGTTTACACCATAATTTGCGTTCGGCCGGAGAGGCAGCCACCAGGTCATAAATTTGTGCTCCATTTTGCGAGGTATTGACCAAATACAATGAGTTTTTGTCCACGGCATTGTGCCTGACAAGTACCGTTGATACTTTAACGATAGGGCTTAACACGGAATTCGCTTGACTGGTATTAATAAACTTTAACAGGTACTTTTCATCTTGACGGTGCAAGAAAAATATCGTGTCGTCGAGTAAAACGACATGCAAATCGACCGGTTTCGCTCTATTCTGTTCGGTTCTACGCCATTGCAATGGACCCTCGTAAATAAGTTTGCGTTTAGTTATATCGAGATTCTTGAACTCTTGAACGGTTGGATGATCGAATTTATCGAAGGCCGATCTGTCGATGGTACGTTGAATTTCTACGAGACGTTGGTAATCTTCTGCTTCCTTTACGGCCTGATTTACACGACTTAAGATCTCTTTGCTACGTTCGAGACTACGTAACACCGATGCCTTCTCCTTCTCATTCTTTTCCATCGTATATTTTGCGAGATTTTCAAAGAGCAAAGGATACTTGGTCAGTCTCAACATACCTGTCAGTATGTGGTCCTTCAGTTGTAATCTCCTACAAAGAGGATTGGCTTCGATTTCGTTCAGAAACGAATTTAATTTAAGATCTTTCCTACGTCGATCTCTCAACGCGTCCAAAGCAACTTGCTGTTTCGCACAATAAGTCGAGGCGGCACGTTCGAACGTCTCACCGGCTTCTCCGTCGAACATTTCCAATAAAAGATCACCGACATCGCCCACGCAAGGATTTTCCTTCTTTTTCCTTTTCATTGCCTGATTGAAACGCGAATGTATCGCTACCATTTCGTCCAGATTCGAAAAGAGCAATTGGATCTGATCCAATGGCAGTACTTGCGATTCTAGTAATGGTTTGTGGAAGACATGGGATAGTACCTTCAAAGCACGTACGTGAGATCGTTCCGTATGAAACAGTTCTGTCGTTAACAAAAGAAATCATATCGTAGATGAACAATTACGTTCTACGTTTGTTTTCGTTTTTTTTTCTCTTTCTTTTCTTTTTTTTTTTTTTTTTTTTTCGAATATATAAAATTGAAAACTAATTCTCGAGCATGGGATCATCAATCTACGTACCATTGATAACTTCTTGCCTCTTTTTCTCGGAATTACTAAGACGCGCTAGTACTTCTTCGGTGACACCTTGACTCCAATCGGATGGATCTGGCTCGACATCGACGTCACTGTCCCACGAGGTCGATGCGTTGGCCGACGAGGTCGCTGGATGCACTTGTTCCAAGCTCGTACTTGGACTGTCCAAACTTCTCGTCGATAAACTGCTATTAGACGAGCTACCAGCCGAATTTCCAGGAAATGTACCGGAAGGATCGCAGTCACTGAAATAAGCCCTGTAGTCAATCGTTAGCTTATAACACAAGCTTTTTAACGTAAGCAGTTACCCCTTTTTTCTTTGAATAAACATTTCTAATATAATGAACTGTTTTCTAAAGCCCTATTCAAGAAACATTCACATGAGACTTTTATGACTTTAATGGTATCTACCCACGTTCTTTACTCGGAAACGATATACGCTAATTCCAAGGATTAATTCCATTTTACAAAATGACGCTAAAATTCATGGGGAATATCTGGCATCAAAGAAATTATATTCGATGTAGGTTGTGATCACGTTGATATATATATATATATATATATATATATATATATATATATATATATATACATCATCATCATCAATTCAAATATTACAAAATATCATTTTAATCCCCATAATATATAAAAACGAAAATATGATCGTTTTGGTTTTCTTTTCTTTTTGTTTGTTTTTTTTTTTGTTCGTTCGTTCGTTCGTTCATTCGTTTGTTTGTTTGTTTGTTTGTTTGTTTACATACTAATTAAATTTTCATACGATAATCAAAATGAAATATTATCGATCTAATGATCGATATATTAATCAGCTGCAGCTACCTTTCGGATCTTGTACGTCGTTCATTAACAGGAAGGGCCTCTATTCCAAGGTCCCCATGTGGACCCTCGACGACATTCTCATCCGCGCTTGGATACCTTTTCGTAATGTTGTTAGATCGATCGATAAGGGAAGAAGGATCCGCGTGAGATACCGGATTGGTCAAGTTCGTCTCGTTTTCGCGAGAACGAGGTCGAGGACGAACACGTCGTGAACCGCGCTGTCTCATCTTTTCTTATGTCTTCTTACTTTCGAAGCGTTTCCACAATGGAATAAAAGAGACAATCACGTAATAAATGCATCACAACCTCGTCGACATTGAACGCGAGTTTCGATTCGATAATTATTAAACACTATTTCGATCACTATCGCATTATCTCTGTCCACTTCCAGGGACACGACAACAACAATAATAACAACAACGACAACAACAACAACGACAACAGCAGCAGCAGCAGTAGTAGCGCACTTTTTTCTTTCTTCTTTTCGTTTATTTTTTCTTTAATTAATATAGAAGAAAATTTCTTTGTGTTGTTATTATTAGGAGAAAAAGAAGAAAAAAAAAAGAAATTAAAAATGTCTAATGTCTAAATTGTCAGGTGTACTGTTGTATTGAAATAAAGATTTTTTTATAACTGATACAAACGTTGAAAGACATAATAAATGGAATAATAATCTTTCTTATTTTCTCTCTCTCTTTTTTTTTTCTTTTTGGTTTCCTTTCGTTTGATCTTCCTTTCCCTTCCCCTAATAGATCAATTTCTTTTTTCCTTTTTTTTCTTTTCCAATATTTTATTTCTCAAAATTAATATAAATCGTGTAAACTTCGTTAAGTTTAACGGGTCGCTTCGTTCGAGATCAACGACGACCGACAAACGTCGTGTTAGCATGATTTGTGTCGCCCTTATAAAGGTTGAACCTTATTTTCTCTCTATGTCTAAAAGTCGGACGGGTAGTATAGGTGATAGCGGATGCACTGACATTTTCCTTATTCGACTATTCTGGATAATATTACGTGCCACGTGTGATATTATTCTGTCGTATGATTAAAAAAGAAACATATTTTACACGAGATTATATATTAGTAGAGACTAGGATCGATTATCTATGTATTTATATAACGTAGATGAAAGAAAATAAATAAAATCAAAATCGTTTGAATTTTTTATTGTATTACGTTAAATGGGGGTCAATCTTTTTTTCTCCGCGCGCGCATGTTTGTGTGTGTGTGTGCGCGTGCATGCGTATGTATATGTTAATATAAATTACCAATATGAGCCAAGAAAAATGAAAATCCTGAGACATTAGAAATAATAAGAGAGAGAAAGAGAGAGAGAGAGAGAGAGAGAGAGAGAGAGAGAGAGAGAGAGAGAGAGAGACAATCCTCGAGATATTTTTATCATTCATTTTTAAACGCATCGTTTCTTCCTATCGACTACTTATATAAAATATTCCAATATTAGTATTATGTGTATAAAAAAAGTTACTTTTTTTTTTTTATCGATAAATATTATATCACTTTGTAACAATCAACGAAAATAAAGTTTCCATTACTTTTCAAATAGACATAATACTGGTGAAAAAAATTTTTTTTAAATTAAAAGAAAAACAAAAACAAAAAAGAAAAAAAAACAAAGATAAAGGGAAAATGAAAAATAGAAAAAATCATATGCGATATAAAAAAAAACAAAAAAAGAAAAAAAAGAAATCGTTTTGAAGAGTTTTAGTCACTGTTCCAATCCAATAAATAATACGTATTACAAACTGATATATCTTTTTTCAATTTTGCACAATTAAAATGTATTATTTCAAACATATTTCTATATCTAACAATCGTACCGTACTACGTATGCATGCATAGTACATACATACGTACATACATACATATATACGTGCATATGTACACAGCATACATATACGTATGGTATCTATGCAGGGCCGTTATGTATATATAGATATGTAGGAGTGTATAAGCTTGCAAGCTTAATCGGCGTCGATCGAGGTGAGCCTTATCGAAGCCGCTCCTTCATCACTTTAATCAACCCTCTCGATATAGAACCACCATTGCCGCAGCTGCGATATATAAACGCGGCGTTCTTGTGCATACAAAAGAGAACGTGTATGTCGCTGGTAATATATCCAACGCCGGTGCAGGGATACTCACGATCTATTCGTAAGGCATGAATGCTTCCGATCATCTATTCAACGAAGGTATTAGACCGAGAATATTTCTTCGTCGAAGTGTATTCGTTCATTTTACTTCCTCGCCCCACTACCTCTAGCCCTACACCCTCGTCTCTCTCTCTCTATCTCTATCTCTCTCTTTCTCTTTCTCTCTCTCTCTTTCTCTCTTTCTCGCCCATCACCCCTCACCCCACCCACCCATACTCTGCTATCTAATAACACTCTCGTATACAACATTTTTATTTCTTTTCTCGTCCTACAAAATTTAAAGTACACTTTATTATATAACATAGATGGATATTTTTTATGAAATAAAATCTTCGTTAGTTTTTAGTTTGAAATTTTTTTTTAAATTTTTAAAGAGACAGAAAGAGGGAGAGAGAGAGAGAGAGAGAGAGAGAGAGAGAGAAAGTATTTTATTTTAAATAAATATTAATTCAAATTTTAACGATATAAAATAAAATATATTATATTTACTGATACTCTCTCTCTCTCTCTCTCTCTCTCTCTCTCTTCGTATTTTTATAAATTACTTTTATAAATTAATTACTATATATAAATACTTTTAGAAAAAGTTTGTGATAAGATTTTCTTTTTCAAATATAAAATATCAAATTTCAATAATAAATATATATATATATAATATATTAAATAAAAAGTATTTATTTACTTATTATTATTATTATTATTATTTTGTTTCATAGAGAAAAAAAAAGAAAAGATAAAAAAGAACAAAAATCTATATAAAATCATCGATCGTTATGATTATATGCAATTTGCAAATCTATTCACGTCCTCGAACACACACACACACACACACACATATATATATATATATATATATATATATATTCTTTCAGACTACGCTCTGAAGAAATGGTAAGAGAAGAAAAAAGTAGGAGGCTGCGTGAAGACTACGCACTACCGTCTACGTATTGATTCGAGAGTATCGATCGCGCTTCGAAAATAAAGCCCAAGATGTCTATTATCTACTATGGCTGATATCGCTTTGGCCATCCTTTTGCGAACTGCACGTTGCGTACGAGGAGGGTTGATAAAACGAGGTCACTTTCCTCTTCTTCTCTCTCTCTCTCTCTCTCTTTCTCTCTCTCTCTATCTCTCTTTCTTTTTTTTCCTTTCCTTTGCCATTCTGGTTTATCGATCTTTTTTAAACCAGATATACGAGCCACATCATCCTTATAAAAGCTTGCGAGTGTACTTTAAATGCCGATGGGGAGGGGAAGAGAAACAGCAAGAAGGGAGAGAGAGAAAGGGACGGGGGAGGGTAGGAGAGAAGAGAAGCCGGGGAAGGGAGGGATAGATACGATAGAATGATGTGATATGAATGGAAATATCGATTGACTAATTTCCGAAAATAACAAACCATTTAAGAACGAAATTATACACCCTTATTCCTTGAAAATAGCATAAAATGTATTAATACATTGTTGAGATACGGTTATTAGATACGTATATGAAAAATCTAAACAAGTTTCATATATACATATACAATGAACGTGTTTATAATTGAATTAGAAAAATTATTATTAAGATAAAAAGTTTTAAAGAAAATATATACAATGTCGAAGATCAAGGGAACATTGTATATTAAAATGCAATAAATATTATTAAAAAGAAAAAAGAAAAAAAAGAGAAAAGAAAAAAGAAAAAGAAAAATTTACCAAAAAAGTGCCGGAAAAAAGACTTTTGAAATCCTTCTTCCTCTCCTTGTATTCAAAAGTGCGGATATTTTTAATCCATAAAAAAATATTTTAAAGTATTAAAGAAGATTACGGTGGATTAAACAACATGATTTACGGTGTATTTCACTACGAAAAAAAAAAAAAAAATAACTATCCGAGAAATGTTAAAAAGTATTAAAAAAGTATTAAAATGTTAAAAAGTATTAAATATTTTACAATAAGTGACACAAGTTCTTAGACGGTTGAAAAATTTCTAATTAGTGTAGTCTTACAAAAAAAGAAAAGAAAAAAAAAAAAAAGAAAAAGGTTTCGAAAATGATCCATTGATTTTTAAAATTAATTTAGGAACTTTTGTATGAGTTCCCATTCTCTGCATTTATTAAACACAGTGGATGATACTTTTGATATATGAAAAAATATTAAAAGAATGATAGAGAGCAAGGTCACGACTCGAATAAAACAATGGATTTTACAGTGTAGTTCATTTAGATTTTTCGATCATCGACAATTGAATTTAATTACGATCAACGTGACCCCCTTTAATACATATATGTCCTATATTCTTTTTACGAAGATACGTGTGCGACTTGGTTGTAACTAAGAGAACAATAGAAACGATACGAGCTTATCATTTCTAGGATTAGTAATAATCATTTTCGATTAATTGCAATTGTTTCTTTAATTAATTTTCTAAATGTTCAAATTCAAAAATGCGAAGCATTTTATATAAAACTTTGGAATAAGAGTATCATTTATAAAAGTAATCAATGTAATATCTGTATATTATTGTTATTGTAATATTTTTCCAAAGATTGCATTTATTTAGTTACCATGTAATTTGAATGATTTTCAAACAACGTTAAAACCAGACCCTGAAGCACTACATAACATTGACGTTTGCATTATGTTCGGATTTTGAGCTCAAGTACCTTTAAGAAGACGACAAAGAAGAAGGGAAACCTCATTATGAGCTTAGTCAACACGACCCGATAGGAGAAACGATTTGGGTGTTTACTATTTCTATGATGAACCTAAGTGTATATAAATATATATATATATATATATATTTATTTATTTATTTTATATTTATATATACATAGTTTCGTATGTACATAGGATACGTATTAACTACATACGTATATTTATATCTACGTATTGGTATTCATGATTTTGTGTACATACGTATGTACGTATGTGTATATAAATATATATATATATATATTTATTTATTTATTTATTTGTATATACATATATTATACTTTCCTATATATTAAGGAAAGTACTTTTACGTTTCTTATGTACACATATATACAGATATTATCGTGTATGTATTTTTCTATATATTTATTTTGCTGTATATAATGCGCGTATATTTAAGGGTATAATAACTATCTATCTATCTATCTATCTATCTATCTATATATGAATCTATGTACATAGGTGACACGTAAAAGCGAGGCACCATCGTCAAT
>NC_140815.1:7587500-7592500 GCF_050613455.1 Vespa mandarinia | reverse complement strand
TCCACTTTACGTTCTCAGTTCTCATCACCGATCCGTTTTTAGTATTCAAAAGTTAACGACAACGACAACAACGACGACAATGACGATGACGATGACGATGACAACATGATACGATCTACGAAGTATTTCTTCGATCACTATTTTCTCCAATTTCTTCGCACTTTTCTCGATCTTTTCGATCTTTTCGATCTTACCGATTTCTATCACAAAAAAAAAACAAAAATTACGACAAGTGATATTATATACATATGGATGGGTTAATCGATCGACTAATACCTTTCGAGATCCTTACACTTGCACACTATTATCTCCCTCTATTTACGTACTATAATTTTTCACGGATATCTAATTCACATTATATTCAACACAAATATGAGATATATACGTAGATATAGATTTCAAATGGGGAAAAAAGGGAGATAGGGAAAAGAAATAAAATGAAAAATATAATAAGAAATTAAATGAAATAAAAAAAGAAAAAAAATAGAATAAAAAGATAGACGAACGAAAAGGGAAGCCAAATAGAGAGGAAAAAAAGTGAACAAAACAAAACAAAACAAAAAAATTGAAGAGAGAAAAAAAATGGACAAAGAAAAAATAGAAAAAAAAGAAAAAAAGAAGTGCGGATAATCGAAGCTTGACGTCGGTCGGCGTAATTGAAATTGATGCGCCTTTCGGGTGGGTCAAAGAGAAGAAGAGAGAAAGAGAGACAGAGAAAGAGAGAGAGAGAGAGAGAGAGAGAGAGAGAGAGAGAGAGAGAGAGAGAAAGAGGAAGGGAGAGAGAGAGAAAGATAGAGAAAAAGGGAGAGTAAGAGAGAGAAAGAAATACTATGGTTAGAGTCGCGTGGGCGTTTCGTACCGTCGAAGCGACGCAACGGCCATCCGTGGAATTGAACGTTTAACGTCAGACTGAAGGCCTCCTGACTATCCATACACACCTTTACGAAATGAGGAACCCAGAGAGAAAGAGGGGAGAGGGTAAAAGAGAAGAGTCGTTCTCGAGTCTGCGTACTTCGCACGTGTGCTACCATCCTTCGAAACACGCGCCGATTATAGAGAGAAAGAGAGAAAAAGAAATGGAGAAAGAGAAAGAGAGAGAGAGAGAGAGAGAGAGGGAGAAATGATGAAAGAGCGAGAGAAAGATAAAGATGGAGAGAGGGAGAAAGAAAAGAGAAAGATAGAAAAAGAGAGGGAGGGAGAAATAAAATGATGGAAGAGAGAAATAGTGAGAGAAAGGAGCAGAGGGAGATAGAGGGTGGAGGGAGAGAGAAAGAGATAAAATGATGAAAGAGAGAAACAGAGAGAGCGGGAGGGAGATAGAGGGGGTAGTAAGAGAGAGAGAGAGAGAGAGAGAGAGAGAGAGAGAGAGAAAGATGAGAACGGAATTTTGCCAAAAATTCGAAGGATCGTTTCATGAGTTACGTTTACAGTGACGGGGAATGAAGAAGATGAAGGGTAAGGGGTGACGTGAAGAGGGGTGATGCGAGATGGTGGTAGTGGGGATCAAGACAAGAAAGATGGCACATGACGATGATGCATCGTAGATGCTAGAAACGAGTTCTAGTCCGACCGATCGTTGTACATTAAAACGACGCAGTAGTTTTCACGATGATGATAATAATGATGATGATGATGATGATGATGATGATGATAATGATGATGATGATAATGATGATGATGATGATCATGATGATGATGATGATGATAATGATGACGACAAAGAAGATAATAATGATATTATAGGATAAACTTTTTATTGTTGCGAACGATTCTGCATAGGGGGAGAGAGAGAGAGAGATCTTGTAATTGAAATCAATGGTTGTAATTTGTAATATTTTTTTATACGTGTAAATTTTTATGCACAACTTGTATACGTATGTACGTGTGTATATATATATATATATATATATATATATATATATATATATATATATATAATGTATTTATATGCGTATATATGTTGTGTTGGGTTGCACGTAGAGAATCATTCGCATGTTTAGGAGCCCTTCAGGGATGATTGAAGTCCCGTTTTAATTTGAATTCATGAAATAAACGGATGCGAAGTGTCCTTCGTTGAAATTGGAATTGATTCGCGTTGCATCGAAATTCTTTAGCTCGGTCGTATAAATACTAGGAGGAGAAAGACAGAGAGAGAGAGAGAGAGAGAGAGAAAGAGAGAGATAGAGAGAAAAACAGAGAGAGGGAGAGAGAGAGAGAGTTAGAACTAGAGATCTTCCTTTTATATTTGCTGATTTTTATTCGTAGGTTTTAAATATGTATTATATTTCAGCGAGTTAATCGAATGGAATTATTTAAGAAATAAATATGATTAATGTTCATATCTCTCGTATAATTTTTTTTCTTTCTTTCTTTTTTCTTTTTGTTCTTTTCTTTTATTTATTTATTTACCACGAAAAAGATTTTCATATCTATTTCAACGGTATGCATTATGACGATTTCTCTACGCGATGTTGTCTTTGTGAAAAAAGAAAAGAAAAAAATTAGCATCTCTTTCTCTCTCTCTCTCTCTCTCTCTCTCTCTCTCTCTCTCTCTCTCTCTCTCTCTCTCGCTCTTCTACCTCTCTCAAGGTTTTGTTCGAAATAGTACCGATATTCGTAGTGTAGGTTCATTCTGGCAATTGTACAATTTCGTAATGAACCAACATCGGTGACAGTTTGACAGAATGGTCGATGTACTTTGAGAAATAGTTTGTCAGTTACACGTCAGTTTGAAAATGTATTTCTTCTTCTTCTTCTTCTTCTTATTCTTCTTCTTTAAAAACTACGTCGTGAGTAATTCTATCATCGATTTCGTGGTAAACGAAAAACGTACTCTCCTGTATATATATTTTCTTTCATTCGTAGAATTAGAATTAAAATGAGAAATTCATTCTGAACGGCCTAATTAAATTAGAAATTTAATGATCCAACCGTAGCGACAAGTTAATTTTATTACCTAACCGCCCACTTAGAGTTTTTCTTTTTGATTCTATTTTCCTTGTAATTTTGTCGGACTTTCGATTATCAATATAAGCGAGAAATTAATTGAATAAAAATTTACGATATAATTGTAACTCACTTTGTTTTGGAGAGATTTGGATCACTGGTCTTTCGTTTTTCTCGTAATTGTCGCTGTAACAAATACGAACAATGAATTATTATATACATTTTTGTATTTTCAATTAGATAATATAAATTTAATATAAATAAAATAAATTTGTAAATTTGTCATTGTAAAAAGGTAGGGAAGGGGTGACGAGGGGAAGGGAAAAACCACTTGTTGAAAGTATAAATATGTTTTCACTTTTCAGATATTATCGTTTAAAATTCTCAAAATGAATTTTTCTTTCTCTTATTAACAATGTTTCCTCGTTTTCTTTTTACGATGCAAATGTAAACGCATTGGTTTTTTTTTTTTTTTTTTTATTGATATCGTTTTGTTTATTCATTAATTATTTATCGTAGATGTATCTAATGATACGAAGTGTTTAAATAAACGATATACTCTTTGTTGTCATTTATTTGAATATAAAATATTAATTTAAAAGTCTAGTGTTATTTAGATATAAAATGGTGAATATTTTTTTTTTTTTTCGCGAAACAATACCAAAATACTTTCTTTTATTTTTATCTAACAAAAAAGGACTACATATATAAAGTAATTTATTTGAATACATAAAAGATATTCAAACATTCTTTTTTCCTTTCTTTTTTCCTCCCTTTCAATACAAAAATTATTTATTTAAATATGAATTATCAAAAAATTTCAACATTACTTATTGACTCAAGTAAAATAAATAAATAAAAATTCACTGTAATTTATAGTTCGATCGACTGTAAGAATACAGAAATTTTATTATAAATTATAACGATCGACGTTATTCCTTACATTCTCATAGATATAATAATGGGGATCTATCGATTAGGTTTTTTACTATTAGACTTATAAATAATTTTATTTTCAAAACTTTAATTTTTATTACTATTAGATTTATAAATAAAAATATTTGTTGTCTCTCACCTTATGATGTATCCGTTCCTTGTAACTCTCAGATCTGTTTATGTTCGACGTCTTTGGCTTACTGGAAATATTTTGCTGCATCCTAAGTATAATAATATATATGTACATATATATATATATATAAAGAAAAAACAAAAAAAAAAGAAAGAAAAAGAAAAAAAATAGAAAAAGCAAAAAATTAACAACATTTGAGAAACTCTTTTCTTTTTCTTAATAATAATGGCTGATATAATGGAAAAAGCGTTCGGATAAAAAAAAAAAAAAGAAAAAAAAAAGATAAAATGATAAAACAAGAGGAAAGAAAGAAAGAAATGAAAAGAGAAAAAAAAAGGAAGAAGAATGCGTCGAATTTACGAATGAAGATGAAACGAGATTAGAAACAATTTGCATTTAGAAGGAATGTAAAAGAAATTTTTGCAGAGAGCTAGATTATGTTATTAGAGAAATGAAAAATCAAAATCATGATTGGTTCAATGTTCAAACGATACATTATGTATATCAAGAGAAAAACATCGATCGTATTTCGAGGAAATCTTGTACGTAAAAAAAGTGCCGTCTCGAAAAAAAAAAGAAGAGAAGAAAAAAATGAAAAAAAAAAGAAAAAGAAAAAGAAAAAAATAAAAGAAAAAAAAAAGAAGAACTGCCGTCTGCCAATTTCTTTCATTCTCTTTGTAAGGATAAATGTGAAAACATACATTTCGGACATTTCTTCTCTAGAGGAAGGATCGTCCGTGCTATCGGCGTTTCCGGTTGTACCGCCTCCGCGATGTTCTCCTAAAAGCAGTGAATGAGATAATCAATTATTTAACATCCATCGAAAAGGGAACTTGCAATAAACGTTTGATATTAAAAATAGTATCTAATGCCGAGGGAGAAAGTTATTCGTATTGCTCACTTCTCATACGTACGTATATATATATATATATATGTATATTAAAATTATACTATGTAATACCCCTTAGATCATTTTCATCGATTG
>NC_140815.1:7577500-7582500 GCF_050613455.1 Vespa mandarinia | reverse complement strand
ATAATAATAATAATAGTAATAATAATAATAATAATAATAATAATAATAATAATAATAATAATAATAATAATAATAATAATAATGATAATAATAATAATAATAATGATAATAATAATAATAATAATATTTTAGTCAAGCAATTTAGGGTTGCGTTATGCGCAAAAATAAATTCGCGACAGACGCGAAGAAAAGCGCGCTCGCCACCCAGGATCGCTCGTATTATATCGCACGCGTTTTGAAATAATAAAGCTATTATTAAAGCAAGATAAGAGGATTGTCAATACTGCTATTCCCACCTATATCACCATCTCCCAAATACAATAGTTCTTGTTGTTGTTGTTGTTGTTGGTGTTGTTCATCTCCTTGTTCGCCTTCCAATTCTTGCTTTTCGTTTTCCTGCTCGTGACCATGTTGTTCACGTATGACTTTTTCCGTTTCGTTTTCGTGTTCATCAGCATCAGATTCAGGCACATGCTGCTGTTGTTCATCCGTTTCTGGCTCAAACTCATGTTCAGGTTCTGGTTCAATGTCACGTTTATCTAATCGTTCATGTTCAATCTCCTCATGTTCCCCCTCTCTTTCGTCTTTCTGATTCGATTCTGTTTCCAGTTCTGATTCATGTTCGTATTCAATTATTGGTTCGTGTTCATGCTCTGGCTCATGTTGTTCTTGTTCCACCTTATGATCAGTTTTATCCTCTATGACGACATGACTAGCTACGACAGAAGAAGGCGGTGTTATATCCTCTACGACATTAGACGATACTGTGGTCTCTTCTGGCAGTGTTGTAGGTGGCGTTGGTCTTCTGTCCTGTCTATCACGTGCTTTATAAGCCTCGGCAGCTTCAGAAATATGTTTACACCACAATTTCCTTTCGGCCGGAGATGCAGCTACCAAATCATAGATCTGGGCTCCGTTTTGCGATGTATTAACCAAATACAATGAGTTTTTGTCCACGGCATTGTGCCTAACCAATACCGTCGAAACTTTTACAATGGGACTCAATACGGAACTCGCTTGGCTCGTATTAATGAACTTTAATAGATATTTTTCGTCCTGCCGATGTAAAAGGAATATTGTGTCGTCGAATAAAACGACATGCAAATCTACCGGTTTCGCTCTATTCTGTTCTGTTCTACGCCATTGCAATGGACCCTCGTAAATAAGTTTGCGTTTAGTTATGTCGAGATTTTTGAACTCTTGAACCGTAGGATGATCGAACTTATCGAAGGCCGACCTGTCTATCGTACGTTGTATTTCTACGAGACGTTGGTAATCTTCTGCTTCCTTTACGGCCTGATTTACACGACTTAAGATCTCTTTGCTACGTTCGAGACTACGTAACACCGATGCCTTCTCCTTCTCATTCTTTTCCGTCGTATATTTTGCGAGATTTTCAAAGAGCAAAGGATACTTGGTCAGTCTCAACATACCGGTAAGTATGTGGTCCTTCAATTGTAATCTCCTACAAAGAGGATTGGCTTCGATTTCGTTCAGGAACGAATTTAATTTAAGATCTTTCCTACGACGATCTCTCAATGCGTCCAAAGCAACTTGCTGTTTCGCACAATAAGTCGAGGCGGCGCGTTCGAACGTTTCACCGGCTTCACCATCGAACATCTCCAACAAGAGTTCACCGATATCGCCCACGCAAGGATTTTCCTTCTTCTTCCTTTTCATCGCCTGGTTGAAACGCGAATGTATCGCTACCATTTCGTCCAGATTCGAGAAGAGCAATTGGATCTGATCCAATGGCAGTACTTGCGATTCTAGTAATGGTTTGTGGAAGACATGGGATAGTACCTTCAAAGCACGTACGTGAGATCGTTCCGTATGAAACAGTTCTGTCGTTAACAAAAGAAATCATATCGTAGATGAACAATTACGTTCTACGTTTGTTTTCGTTTTTTTTTCTCTTTCTTTTCTTTTTTTTTTTTTTTTTTTTTTCGAATATATAAAATTGAAAACTAATTCTCGAGCATGGGATCATCAATCTACGTACCATTGATAACTTCTTGCCTCTTTTTCTCGGAATTACTAAGACGCGCTAGTACTTCTTCGGTGACACCTTGACTCCAATCGGATGGATCTGGCTCGACATCGACGTCACTGTCCCACGAGGTCGATGCGTTGGCCGACGAGGTCGCTGGATGCACTTGTTCCAAGCTCGTACTTGGACTGTCCAAACTTCTTGTCGATAAACTGCTATTAGACGAGCTACCAGCCGAATTTCCAGGAAATGTTCCGGAAGGATCGGAGTCACTAAAACGTGTTCCGTTTTTCTCAATTATAATACCAGACGATTGATGTGTGGAACAATTGTTTTTTTATTCTTTCTTTTTTTTTTTTTTTTTCAATTAAAGCTGTACGTTTCTTGAATTCCATTATCAATTATTCAATTGGATATATTTAATTGGATACTTGATCAAATAAATTAGACGTTCTATTATTAAGAAACAAACGTTATATAACTAAACAAAAAAACCAAAAAAAAACAAAAAAAAAACAAAAAAAAAATAAATAAATAAACAACGTACTTTGTTTTGGAGAGATTCGGATCACTGGTTTTTCGTTTTTCTCGCAACTGTCGCTGCAATAATATAAGTAATTAAGTAATTACTGAGAGTATATCTTACAAAACTAAATGTCGATCGATAACGAATTTGACTTTAATCCGTCTCCTCACCTTATGATGTATCCGTTCCTTGTAACTCTCAGACCTGTTTATGTTCGATGTCTTTGGCTTACTGGAAATATTTTGCTGCACCCTATATGTAATCGTAAGTCATCAAGTAGAGATTAATTTTGTATGAGACAATTTTTCTTTCTTCCTTTTTTTTTTTTTTGTTTTTAATGACGAATTAAATAAAAAAACTTGTTATATTCCTAGTCGATCGTAAAAAAAAAAAAAAAAGAAGTTTTATCACGATTTAGAGGGATCGCTGCTGATTACAAAAAACAAATAAATAAATAAATAAATAAATAAATAAATAAATAAATAAATAAATAAATGAAAGAAATAAAAAAAAATCTTAAAGAAAAAAGAAAACAGTTGTAATACATTGTCAGCTTTAGTTTCATTCATTAATATGATAAATATGATAACGTACATTTCGGACATTTCTTCTCTAGAGGAAGGATCGTCCATGCTATCGGCGTTTCCGGTTGTACCGCCTCCACGATGTTCTCCTAAAAGCAGGAAATAAGAGAATCCATTATTTAACATGCATCCAACAAGACCTGCAATAAATTATTCTATGCACACACGTTTACAATAATATATATTTATGTGCACGTCGATTACTTTATTCAATATCCGTTTAGACGTTTATCTATTTAACATTTATTTTTCCTATTATCTTTCTTATTAAATAAAATATTTCATGGAAAAATCGATATAACAGACATGAAAAAAAAAAATGATATACATACCTTCTTTTCATATCATTTCATACGATCAATTTTTATATCACCAAAAAAAAAAAAAAAAAATAAATAAAAACAAAAAAAAACGAAAAAAGAAAGAAAATTGATTGACTGATAATTCACGTAGCCACTTTTTCTTCCCCCCTTTAAAAAAGAAAAAAAAAAAGAAAGAAAAAAAAAGGAAAAAAAAAGAAAAATGAAAATAAAAGAAAAAACAAAATTATTTAACAAATCATGCGAAAAAAATGATCGAAATATTATCGATTGTTCAGAGAGACCTTCTTTTGATTTTTATTATACATAGATCTTTCTACGATCCAATGAGATCTCTTGATCTCTCTCTTTTTTTTTTCTTTTCTTCATACAGCACATTGCGAACGATTATAATATAAGTAGATTTTTTCTTTTTTTTCGTAAATAAATCAGTGAAATTTAATGAAATATAAGGAATCATAATAAAACGGTACGAAATTGTTCTTTCGATTTGAGATATGTTTTTTCTTTTTTTGATTTTTTGATGCAAATGATAAAATTAATTAGTGGAATGTCGAGAGAATGATTATTTAAATTAGCTCACCCTTCAGATAATTTTAATTAAAATTTATCATTTGTGTTATTAATTTAAATCATATAAATATATACATATATATATATATATATCTCCACGAGATTATTTTTCCCAAATAATAAAGGAAATTTGACAAATCTGCCGTCGATGCGATTAATACCTTTTTCAAAAAATTATTATTTTCTATTTCCGACGTATAAATGAAATTTAACGGATCCAGCTGTCGCTGTAATTAAAAAACAAAAAAAAAAAAAAACAAAAAAAAAAAAAAGAAACAAAAAAAAAGGAAGAAAAGAAAACCTATTTTCTTTTTATAAAACTGTCATATCATTCAATCGATATAAAATTTTCCAAACGTGCCACTTGTTAACAATGTAACAAATAATATCATTTCAAATCCGTCGTTCATATAAATTTTCACGAATGAACAGAAATTTGACGGATCGATTGTCGATGTAAAATAAGTATGAAAGAAAAGAAAAGAAAAGAAAAGAAAAGAAAAGAAAAACAAAATTAATAAATTAGTTTAAATACGTCGTAAAAAAATATCCTGACGTATCATAAATTTGTTACATATCGATTATTATGTGGGGGAGGGGGATCTTCAATAAGGGATAGAATACAGAAGGAACGTGTCTAAGTATAGGTGCTCATAGCCTTAAAGAAGATTAACTTGAAGCAAAACGAGTCCCTCGAGTATGTCGTTGAACGAGATAGAAGAAGAAGGAGAGAGAGAGAGAGAGAGAGAGAGAGAGAGAGAGAGAGAGAGAGAGAGAAATAGAGAGAGAGAGAGAGAGAGAGAGAAATAGTGATAAGAAAAAAAATAAGAGGGGAAGATCGGAGCTTGCGAATGCAGACAGAAACGAAAAGAAGAGGGAGAAGAGGAAGAGGAAATGGAAGATGTTAGAAGGGGAAGAAAATTTGAAGATGGGGGTCCCTCCCTCCTCTCCCTCTTCCTCTCTATCTCTGTCTCTCTCTTGTTCTCTTTCTGTTTCCCCTTGTAAAA
>NC_140815.1:7552500-7565000 GCF_050613455.1 Vespa mandarinia | reverse complement strand
ATAAATAAAATAAATCCTATCCATAGGAGGACACGTTTAATAAAAATTAATCGTTTAATTGTTTTGTTAAAATATTCATTATTAAGCAGATCAAACTTACCATTTTCACCATCCGTTAATGCACCCGCATCTTCTTCGCTTCTTTTGATTCTTTCGACTATAACATCAAAGATAAAAAAAAAAGCCGCCATTAGAAAATATTTACTACACTAACGACATGTACTCTTTAAAATAATTAAAAGATCACGCATATTATATGATCGTTGATTCTCCATTAACACGACAAATCATTTTTTGTTATTATTATTATTTACAATTATATATTATTTTTCTTTTCTCTTATAATTATTATAATTTATAATTTTGTTCGTTTGATTTGATGTCCAAAAATCAGATCATGATTCTCTAATTCAATAATGATCCTCTAATTGTTTTGCACAGTGTATATATATATATATATATATATATATATATATATATATATATATATATATATGCATTTGAAGTATACGAGGAACCCAATGGGATACTATTATTCGTTTACATTCACTTACTTCTGCATAATATTTATCTTTTGATATCTATTTTCAGATATTAAGTGTATATATACTTACTGTGTAACATATGATTCTGAGAATGATGATGATGATGAGACGATGGTGGTTTCCTTTCAGGCCGAATGCGTTCCATTAATTTACTTATCCGATCATTGGCTCTCTCTTTCCTGACTAATGGACCGAGACAGTTTTCTTCTACTACACGAACACATTGTCGATGGACGCTTAGAGAACAATCTATAAAATTCCAATCATTTTATTTTATTAATATACATTTCCTGTTTAATTTTCTTTTTCTTTGTTTCTTTCTTTCTTTTTTTTTTTTATCCATTTAATAATTTAACCCGTTTAAATAATAATTACTTTTATATAATACTTACCACTACAGAGATATCCTTGAGGGCCTATACCGCCAATAATTAATTGGCAATGATTGCAATAAGTTATCGTAAAATACTGATGTGCTACAAAGCGATGTCCTCTAATCGTCATTTTTCTAGTCTTTCCCGTAAGTAATCTAGCTTTAATGTTTGATTTATCTTTAGCTACAAAAGTAGGTACTCGGTCAAGAGATACTGGTCGTACTTGAAAAATTTTTGTCAATATCGTTGCCAAACCAGCTGCTGTTGTGAACTGTCGAAGATCTACATTTTCCTTTTCTATGTCTTCGCTGAAATATAATAATATAGTTTTCTTTTTTCTTTTTTCTTTTTCATTGTAAATCGTTAATATTTTTATTAATAATGATCACTCACAGATAAGGTTCCATTTTAGGCAAAAGATATGTTTCTATGATCTTCGTTTCTTTTGCTTTGTCAGATACACTTTCATCCAACTGAGCGTCACTCGGGCCAAACAATGTGCCCAAACCTGCAGTCCTTTTCTGTTGAAAATCTGCAAGTTGTTCGTTCAGCTCCTCTTTCGCACGATTACGTGCTTTCCAAAATATCTATTCGTTTGTAAATAACAAATTGCTTTAAAAAAAAAAACTGAAATACATATCGAACAAATTATAATTAAGCGATATCATATATACATACTTTACGTAAAATTTCTTCTTTATCGGATTCTTTTAGAAGAACATCATCTATCTCATGTGCAACGTTTTCATCTACGTTATGTAGATGGAGAGGCTTAATAGAAAATAAAAGGATAAATATTAATATTTCATCGTTTAAATGATAATCAATAAAGAAGAAAATAATATATTAATTGATTTTTCACTTACTGCACCAGGTACTAAAAAACTAGAATGAATTTCGTACGCCCACTTTCTCATTTCTTTGGCGTTTCCTTCCTTATATAAATCCGTTACTAAGTAAAACAACTGTAAATCAAATTATATATACATATGTATATATATATATATATATAAATATATATGTTTTTTTTCTGTGTTGTTATAATAACATTCATGCATGTTACAATCAATGATATAATACACTTTACCTACCAGACTGGAAGGATCACTGTTTGATAAAACGTAATTAATAAATACAGCAAGATGCGCATGATGTTCCCACAACCTTGACAATGATTTGAACGGTCCATGATCCTCCAATTGACCCTAAAAAAGCAATTTTACATATATACATATATATATACACATATATAATCAATTACATATACATAATAAAAATTGGGACAATATTAATTATATAAGAAATGTATATATATATATAGATAAGAAGGAGAGAGACTTACAACTTCCTGATCGCTCATATCATCGTCTTCCATTGACATGATTGGTTGTTGTAACATTGGTAAGCCAGGAATGCTTTCGTTGAGGAGGAGTGTCTGTCGTAGTGGAGAAACAATCACGTAACTATCGTATGTACTCTTTAAAAATAAAACATAAATACTCAGAGACAAATCATATGCAGAATAACAAAAAAAAAAAAAAAGAGAAAGAAAGAAAATAAAAAAAAATAAATAAATAAACGAGAAAGAAATTATTACATCATATTGCTATAAGCAATAGAGAAAACTGATTGATTTCAATAAAATCAGACTTACATCGTTTAAAGAAGAAGAGGTATCATTTCCTGGACTAGGTGTTGGATATGGTGGAGGTGGAGTTCCCGGAGGTGTAATATGAGGTAAATCTTCAACTTCAACGTCATTATGCCTCGCATGTCTCGTAGGTGAAAGATCACAAGCAGATTCAGATGCTATTAAACGTCTGCTTGCCTCAGCAGGAGAGATCATCGAGGCTCCCAATTGTTCTGGACTTGACTTTGTCCTTTGATGTTTATTTAACGAATTTGACGAACCTAAATTTGCACCCTGCGAAAACTATAAATAGATAATTTTAATTATCCCTTACGTCAAAAAAAAAAAAAAAAAAAAAAAAAAAAAAAAAAAAAAAAAAATTATTTCACAATCATAAGCAATACAGAACGGACGATGAAAAATATAAATAAACAACAATAATAACATAGGAAGAGACTTTAAAATGCATAAGTATTATTAAAGGATTAGCAAGATAGGTATATGTAAATATTAAAATAAATTATTAATACGAATAAGCGGCTTTTCAATGCATATAATCTAATGATGGATACAGCAGATAATCTTATACATTATTAGATAATTACATTCTTTTATGTATATTTGTTCTTTGCAAATATAATACAAACGTTTAAAATGTTTTCCAATTTTTATAATAATAATTTTAAAATGATTGAGGAAAAAAAGAAAAAAAAGAAAAAGAAAAAAAAAAGTAAGAAAAACATTTGAATTCATAGAACTGCATAAAGACAAAGAAATAATTATATTGAAGTATATAAATAAAAATTGACTGTAAATATAGATTGGCATGCATACATATTATGAAATACATATCTGATCACTGGACAATTAGATTACTTACAGAGTTAGGTATGCCATGACTGGTGGTTGAGGGCGTTAAATGAGTCAGCAGATGTCGTTCCACCTCCATTTGGACTGTATTTTGTGTATTTATTGCGGGTGAAGGTCTGGGAGGCAAAGGTGGCGGAGAAAGACTTTGCATGGATAAGGATTTACGAGAAGGTAGAGGTGGTGGAACATCACCACCACCGCCACTACTGCTCGAAAGTGGAAAATAGTCCGGGGTACACGCGGTGTTTGTTACCAATGAGCAAAGCTGTAAGACACAACAAAAGCACTTGTTAAATCAAGTTAGCAAAAGCTTTAACACACCCTTTCATCGGTAAGACCCCCATCATCTTTGACAAACACAGGTTACCGATAACTCTGCAATTATATTTTTATAATCGAATGATTGTTTTTGTACAATTTTAAAGCTTTAATAATTGATTTGTTACTATTGTATATTATACTTACTAATATTTAAAAAAAAAAATAGAAAAAAAGAAAAAGAAAATAATAATAATTGGAACGACAATAATAAATATTGAAATTATCAAAATGTTTTGCGAAAAGCAATATCGATGATATTAAAATGACTTAACGATAAAGCAGTTAAAGATAGAGAAAAAAAAATAAAATAAAATCTGTAAAGATTAAAAAAAAAAAAAAAAAAAAAAAAAAAAAAACCATGCAATAAGAATTATCTAATATAATTAACAACAATACTTTATTCTATGATCTGGGGGAGAAAAAAGATTTCATATAAAAATCCAATGGACTTGTGATACAAAAACGAAACAAAAAATTAACCTAAATAAAGCATTAATGGTTTTAAGCATGGGAAAAAAAAAAAAGAAAAAAAAACAATGTGAGAGAGGGAAATATGCAATTATATATATAACGATAAAGCGACGTTATGTAAATATTCAAAAACACAAAATATGTTATGAGCATATATATATATATATATATTTTTTTTTTTTTATTCAAATTGAAACACTGGTGATGAGTAAAGAGAGAAAAAAAAATTGAATGAACGAGCATTAAAATCTTGTCAAACGACGAGCACAAAAAAGAAAAGGAGAGAGAAAGTAAAAGGGGCTAGAAAAATGAACAAGAAGGAAAAATAAAAAAAAAAAAAAAAAAAAATAGAAAATAATAATCGAGCTTACCTGCTCGTTATTGGTAATTGCGGCAAGTCGATCCTGCAGGGTACGAACTCTTCTTTCGGCTCCCGCTAAATCAGATTGTAACGTTGCTACATTGTTGACATTATAGCCACAGGCTCCAGCTTTGGCTAACTCGCTACGAAGTTTGTCGACGTAACTTCGTTCCTTCTCCAACATGAGCTGGAATGTGTGAACGCGTTGGGTCTCCAACTGTCGCTTTTTCTCTAGCTACAAAAGGTGGAGAAGAAGAAAAAAAAAAAGAAAAAAAAAAAGAAAAAGAAGGGGTAGGGAGGAAAAAAAAAAGAAAACGAAAAAAGGCAAGATTAGTCGAAATTTTTCACCCACACAACTATGATGGATAGAGACCACCAACTGGTAAAGATTTTGAAAAAGGCCAGATAAAAAATGTTATATATATATTATATATGTCTAGTATATTTATACTATTCTAGACGACGACGACAATGACGACGACGAGCATTGATCGTTCTCATTCGATTGAACTGTATAATTTATGTAATGTACATATATATATATAACAATATAATGTATATTTATAATATAATATATATATATATATAATATAACATAATATAATGTATATTTATAACATAATGTATATTTATAACATAATATATATATATATATATATAATGTAATATAATATAATATATATAATATAATGTATATAATGTATATTTATTTATCTATACGTATATATTACTAATTTTGTTTTGTTTAGAACCTCTTTTTATTTTTTTTTTCTTTCTTTCTTTTTTTTAACTCACAGATAAAAATAATCCAGCGAATAACATTTTCTCGAAGTTCGAAGACGAAGAAAGAGAAAGAGAGAGAGAACTAAACTAACTGTTCGTCGCAACCGTATTGCGACTGATAATAAACTACGTAACAACTCCGAACTCTCGGTTAACTTTGTGTAATCAGGAATATGTATGTATGTATATATACATATATATATATGTATATATGTATATATGTATGTATGTATGTATGTACGGTGCTTTCGGAAATTGTACTGGAAGGAGGAGGAAGAGGAGGAGAAGGAGTAAAAGGAAGAGGAAGAGGAAAAGGAAGAGGAGAAGGAGTAGGAGGAGGAGAAGGAGGAGAAGGAGGAAGAGGAGGTGAGGAAACAAACGATAGGACATAGTTCTACATCTAAAAGGAGATCTAGTAGCGATAGGACGACGAAACGCACACAATTATATCTGCAACGGTCACAATAACAATAACAATAACAATAACAATAACAATAACAGTAACAATAACGATAACAACTATGATTGATGGTGATAATAAAATAATATTATCTATATAATTTTGCGAAAACAATAAATTCGACAATAGACAATGGACAATATGTAAATAATAATAAGTAAATAATCTTAGAAAGTCAATATCGTTATCGTTATTATGTATATATATATATATATATATAAACTATATATGCTATGATTAAGTCGGATTTTTGTATGTGAACGTTGGATATTGTTCGACATAAACAAGATTTAGAAAACGTACAGGAAATGAGAGTAAAGATATACAGTATTATTTATTAATAATTTGTTGTCGACATTTTTCATTCGTTAAGATCGAATATAAAAAAAAGAAAGAGAAAGAGAAAGAGATAGATAGATAGAAAGATAGATAGATAGATAGATAGATAGGTAGATAGATAGATAGAGAGAGAGAAAGAGAAAGAGAGACGAAATGTGTAAAAAAAGAAAGGAAAAAAAAAAAAAAAGAAACTAACCTCTTGTATATTCATGTACAGAGAAAATCGTCTATAATTTCCTTTTATGAGTTGTGTATTAGACACAGATTTATCTTAAAGATTTGCCTCTGTCCCATCGACAAGACAATTATCTACAAGGCCAATATCTAAAATGAGAGAGAGAAAGAAAAAGAGAGAGAGAGAGAGATTCACTACTTACGTAACTTTATTATCCTTAATACCACAAAGTTATTATAAACGTTGTATTCCATATCTCTCTTTCTTGGATACAAAACTAATATTAAGAAGACAGAGTTTGAATTATCGAACGCACACTATCGATCGTTTTCAAACACCGTTCCAAGCAAAATGAACGACTACGACGACGAGCTTTCTTTAAATTTTGATTGGCGCAATGAGAAAGTGAGTCACGTGACACAAAGATGGCGGCGCGTTCAATCGTCACGCGGCAATATTTGAATAAACGATGTAAGGAAGGAAAAAAGGAAGGAGAGAATAAGAAAAAGTAAGGCTATAAAAAAGGGTAGAGAGAAGGAGGGAGAGAGAGAGAGAGAGAGAAAGAGAGAGAGAGAGAGAGAGAGAGAGAAAAAAAAAGTAATGCAACTCACATCGACCGGTTGCGGTCCGGTGATAAGGGCGTTGCAGGGTGCACCACCGCTACTACCACCCCCCATTGGTATGGTCGACGCCCTATAAAGGGAGGTCGCAGCTTGCGAGGGTGATGATACCATCGTCGTACCAGACGGCAAAACTGACGACCTTTGATGTTGTTGACCGGTCGAATAACCAATCTGTAAGCCCGTTCCCATTGCTGTCGAACTTCCAGCACCGAGTGGCTTCTGCTGCACCGTCAATGCCACCTGCGTTGAGGCTGCAACAAAGGTTCAAGGTCGGGGATTAGTCATTGGATATTTTCGCATGGCTTTGTGGTCCGACACGGTATGGCACTGCTTTGCTTTGCTTTGCTTTGCTTTGCTTTGCTTTGCTTTGCTCTCTGCTCTCTTCCTCTTTCTCTTTCCCTTTCTCTTTCTCTTCTCCATCTCTATCTCTATCTCTATCTCTATCTCTATCTCCATCTCTATCTCTATCTCTACCTCTATCCCTATCTCTATCTCTATCTCCTCCTTTTCCTTTTCCTTTTCCTTTTCCTCCTCCTCCTCCTTCTTCTTCTTCTTCTTCTTTTTCTTGTTCTTTACTCTCCTCCTTCTCTATACTCGACTCTACTCTCAAACGACATTACTACTCTTATCGAAGGTTAAAATCAACCATTATTATTTTCGGCCATTTTCCCGAATCCCTCAAAACACGTATGAAAATAAATTTCGGCTATAATAAGATCCACTTTTTAAAAATGCACCGAGTCTGATGATTATGAAAGTGGCCTCGTTCTTAAATATATAAATATCTTAATATATTGTTAATTATTATAATTATATTATATATATAATGTAATATAATAAAATATAATGTATATATATATATATATATGTATATATTTATATATATATATATATATGGATTGTAAGATATTTTGACATTAATTATTTGAGAAAATGAGAAAAATGATAGCAAAATATTGAAACATTATTTTTCCCTATAACGACACAGAAAGCATATCAAACAAATTAAATGGGTATATTTCTTTCCTAAAGAAAAATAATTTTCTTTCGGTGTAATATCAGTGCTAATAATAGATCTAAATATTCAAGGTAACAGAGAAAAGAAATAAATAAATAAAAAGAAAACAAAAAAATATACAAGTAAAATTTCGAACTTTAGATTATTTTGTTGGATAATCTTTCGTGGCACCACAAACGTTGGCCACGAGAGAATTTTATGAAGAAATTTTTCGTGTAATGAGGGGAGAAAAAAAAGGAAAAGAAAAAAAAATAAAGGAAAAGAAAATTAAATTCTCTCACGTGAAACAGATCGCAGAAATGTTAGAGCGTGTCTTCCTACAGCGTTTAAATCGTTTTCTAAAAATTCGCGTTGTTAAACTCCGTAAGCGCGAACGTCATTCAAGCTAACGTCGTACTAGCGAGCTCTTCCTAACTGTTCAACGTAAATATTTAGGCTGGCATACGTATTATACCGATCTCTCTGAGATCGTTAGTTAATTCATCTGTGTATGAGTAAAACATACACAAGCACGCTTATGCGTAACAGAGAACGAGAGGAGAGAAAGAAAAAGAGAGAAAGAGAGAGAGAGAGAGAGAGAGAGAGAGAGAGAGAGAGAGAGAGAGAGAGGAGAGAGAGAGAGAGAGGGAGCGAGAGAGAGAGAGAGAGAGAGTTTCATTTGTACCAAATACGAGAAGAACTTAATAACCTAGAGTACGATGTAACGTAGAATCGTGGGTGAAAATCATCATCCTCCTCTTTCACCTCCTTCTCCTCCTTTTCCTTCTCATAGTCATCATCAAAGCCGTCAGTAATAAATTTATTATTCTTTGCTTCTCCGTGAATGCGTCTATGTATATATGTATATTTGTCTCTATAAACGAGAGAGAGAGAGAGAGAGAGAGAGAGAGAGAGAGAGAGAGAGAGAGAAAGAGAAATAGATGAACAACGAAAAAAGAAATAAACCAATTTCGTTCGTCGTCCATTTTATTTTTCTCCATTTTGTTTTCCTTTGAAATTTCATTTTCTTTCACTTTCAAGATTTCTCTCGTATCCTATGTTAGAAACATTCCTTCATCGATTTGTCTATTTATTGTATAATATAATAATACACTATGTTTCATTCTCTCTCTCTCTCTTTTCCCTCTCTCTCTTCCATCAGGAATGAGAGGAAGAAAATGGTGTTGTTGATGGTGGTGGTGGTGGAGGTGGTGGTGGTGATGGTAGTGGTGGTAGTGGTGGTGATGATGATGATGGGTGTGTAGGAGATAGTGGTAGTAGTGATAATGATGATGGTATTGGTGGTGAATGCGATACACATAACGCAAAACGATTGAAACGCTTGTGGCATATTCCACGATCAAAGAAAATAATCTTAATATCCATGAAATCGAGAGTTCGATCTCTAACTCAGTCTCTCTGCAAAATACGCACACGACGCACATACGCAAGAGTTAAGTACGTAAGTACGTACGTACGTACGTACGTATTCGCTTACTCGTTCGCTTGCAAGTATAGAGGGTACCAAAATATTTGCATGCATGTCTACCGAGGCTGCTGCATGAGTCACGTGTATACCACATCACGCACACACACACACACACACACACACACACACACACACACACACACACACACACGTACATATACACATCACACCACACTATACTATACTACAATATACTACGCCACATTATACCATACCGTACCGTACCGTACCGCACCGCACCGCACCGCACCGCATCACATCGCATCGCATCGCATCGCATCGCACCATATCGTACCACTCGTGGTATTACCGAACATTCGGACTTTCCAGAGAACGGAACGTAACCTTGTTTTCAAGTTATAGTCACGGCTGATAGTTTTGTGTATATATATATATATATGTATAAGTTTTGTATATATATATATATATATGTATAAGTTTTGTATATGTATATATATATATATATATATATAAAATTAATGAAAAAAAAAAATGTTTTTTTTATTAAAAAAGTAAAAAAAAAAAAAAAAAAAAAAAAAAAAAGAAAGAAATTGTTATTTCTGTCGTTTTTTTTTATATTGAGCGACATTTCTCTTTTATTAAATGATTTTGAATCGTAGGCTATTATATAAGTCTCTCTCTCTCTTTCTTGGTTTCGTGAGTCATCAATGCTACTTCTTTCTCTCTCTCTTTCTCTCTCCCTATCTCTCTCTCTCTCTCTCTCTCTCTCTCTCTCTCTCTCTCTCTCTCTCTCTCTTTCTCTCTCTCTCTCTCTCTTTCTTTCTATCTTTCTATTTATCTATCTATCTATCTATCTCTCTTTCTCATTCTCCTTCCCAAGTATAACTAGATAAAAGACGACGACTAGGATTCCGGCGCTTGATCGAGACCAGCTGTTTTAGTTACGATCAAGCAAACGAGAGCCGCCTAAGCAACAGAGCCATAATATATCTGAGAGCGAAGTGAAATTATGGAATAGCTTGTGAATCGTCGATTATGTAAAAGCTAAGAGCTATGATAATCCGTACAATTTATTTCGCACGGCGACGACAACGACGCGACGACGACGGCGACGGCGACGACGATGACGATGACGATGACGATGACTATGAGGACGAGGACGAGGACGAGGTCGAGGACTATGATGATGATGATGATGATGATGATGATGGTAATGATGATTATCATAATTATTATGATATCCAAGACCGTGAGAACTCATTTCCTAATTTGTACTCTCCGAAATCGTATCTCTTGAATAATGCGAGGACAAGAGTTTCTCTCTCTCTCTCTCTCTCACACACACACACACACACACACATATACATTACGATTACGTTACGAAATTACGTCGTTTAAATTGTAACATTAGACTATATGAAAGAAGAAGAAATAGAAGAGGAAGAAAATGAGTGAAGGATAATAATAAAAAGAATCACAAAAGGATATTAATAAAAATGATAATAAAAAAAGATAGAAATATAAATAGAAAAAAAAAATATATATATATATAAATAAATAAAGAAGGATGTGAGTAAAGGGTGACGATAGAAAAACGAAAAAAAAAGAAAAAAAAAAAAAAGGAAGAGAGAAGGAAACCAGAACAAAAAAAAATAAAAAAATAAAAGACAATAGAAACAAAATTAATAAAAGAAAAAAGAAAAAAAGAACGATAAAATAAAAAAAAGAAATATAATAAAACAATACCGGAGTAAAGTTCCACTGGTGTCTCGACCCAAGCTCTTTTTAGATCGTACGTGGTTCGAGTTTTCATGTAGGCGCGCACTCGCAGCAGCCCACCAAACAAGATATCCACAATCACAGAGAGTTTCGATTAATTTTTATTATTTCTCTTTTTCTTTGGTTATTTTTCTTTCCTTTCTCTCTCTCTCTCCTTCTCTCTCTCTCTCTCTCTCTCTTTCTCTCCCTCTCTCTCTTTTTCTTCTCTCTCGTTTAAATTCACGCGCTATCCCGATTATCAATGTACGTTTGTCAAAGGCAACATGCACTTTAGTTGGAGAGGACGCAACGATATAGGCACGACGTCCTACTCGAGACTGCGTCAAATCGTGCGCCTGAGTACGAAGAAGTTGAGAGAGAGAGAGAGAGAGACAGACAGAGAGAGAGAGAGAGAGAGAGAGAGAGAGAGAGAGAGAGAGAGAGAGAGAGAGAGCAAAAGAGAAAGAGAGAGAGAGAGAGAGAAATATACCGCACAAGAGAACGTGGTGGATGGATATTTGTACCGAGAAAACTTCGGAGCCAGGTGTGTATTAATATGAATGACGGAGGTTCACTGTTTACAGAGACACTTATACTAAACGCGAAACTAGCATAACAGCACACAACCTATGGTCGGTGTGTGATCAGAGAGATCGACAAACCAAAAGTATAAATCATTATCATCTATTCGTTGGTACCGACGCCAACCCTGACATAGCCGCCATTATATTTGTATATTACCGATTTCTCTTTCTTTTGCACATACTCTCGTTCGTACCGAAGGGATCGTCATCGTCTAAAAGAATGACTTTCAATTTTCTTCCACCTCCAACTCCTCCTCCTTCTACTCCTCTTCCTCCTTCTTCTACTCCACCTCTTCCTTCTCCTTCTCCTCCTTCTTCTTCTTCTTCTTCTTCTTCTTCTTCTTCTTCTTCTTCTTCTTCTTCTTCTTCTACGATTCCTTCCTCCTGTGTGGATTCCCTCTTCTAAACGATGACGTCAGACACAGAATCACTTTACATACTTATAGGAAATTCTTGCGTAAAATTGCTATGCAATTATCCGTGTATATCGATTTAAAATATATACGCGCTTGAATTTTTAATCGATCGTTTGTGTTTACGAAGAAGGAAAAAGAAAAAGAAAAAAGAAGAAAAAAAAGAAAATTGGAAAAGAATAAAAAATATGGATAGATATATAATATTTGTGTTAACAAAGAGCACGAACGTGTATTAATTCTTTAGAACTTAATCTTTTTTTCTTTTTTTTTCGTTTTTGATTTTTGAAAAGAAACGAAAAAATGGAAATTGTACAATGTGAAACTTATAAAGTACAACTTGTAT
>NC_140815.1:7510000-7542500 GCF_050613455.1 Vespa mandarinia | reverse complement strand
AAAAGAAAAAACATGAAATAAAAAGACTTTTTATCTCTTTTTCTCTCTCTCTCTCTCTCTCTCTCCCTCTCTCTCTCTCTCTCTCTCTTTCACCTTCAAAAATAAAATCGATCGAATTAATTGGTAAAGGATTAAAAACAACAGGTAAGGTCATTTCTAAGATCACTCTCTGTATCTCCGATCAATCGATTGATCGAACACGTGCACATATACGCACATACAAACAAACGGCGTACGCATACACGTACGTTTATGATGCGGTACGGCTCTGATTCGTAATCGATAATAATAAATAGAGATTATTCATGCGTCTAGGACAAGAAGGGGTCAGTATGTCACAACACGACACAGTTTATCGTTTAACTTAACTATTACACGACGATTAACGAGTATCATAGAATAGAAAACGTCTCTCTTATTTTCACATTTTTGTATTCCTCTCCTCTCTCTCTCTTTCTCTCTAAGTCCGTAAAACTGTCAATGAAGCTTTACAAGTGAAATACACATATACATACATACATACATATATATATATATATATATATATATGTATGTATGTATGTTTGTGTGTATGTATGTTTGTGTGTATGTATGTGAAATAATAAATATACAACAATTTTTCGCCGCAATGAATAATAATAGAAATCCTAAATAAAGAAAAAAAAAAAAAAAAAAAAAAAAAAAATCTAACGCAAATCTTTCACGCATAGGAACATTTAATATAACATTAATCGTGCCCATATAAAAAAAAAAAAAAATAAATAATAAACATTAATGATTATCGTTGACCATCATTTCCTTCCCTGTTATATCACGGATATGATTCATAATTGGTATCCCAATTATAAATATGTACATCAAATAAATAAATAAAATATTTCACGTTTCAAATATCCTTTTGTAACGACAAAGTTATACTATAGTTAGAATAAGAGAAGGAGGATGACCTCCTCTCTTCTTCCTTCTTCTTCTCCTCCTCTTACTCCTCCTTCTCTTTTTTTTCTTCATCTTCCTCTTCTTCTTATTCTTCTTCATGATGGTCTGTCCTCAAAGAGAAGATAACATCTTACAGATAAGATAAATCTTACATTATATGGCGAAATTTTTACGACTAGTCTCCTCTCGCGTTATATTCGCGATCGTTCCAAATACTTCTCTTCAACTAAACTCAACTCTCGAGACTTTATGCACTGTGTACTTCCCCTGGCCGATTAATATGGCACACATAAACCTTACTCTCTCTCTTTCTCTCTTTCTTTCTCTATCTTTCTTTCTCTCTCTCACTCTCTATCTGTCTGTCTGTCTCTCTCAGTTCGTGTGTATCCATGCATGGATCATGTTTATTATGCATCGTAAAGATATATATCGTCAAACAGTCGATTAATTTTTTGACGATCATATATGTATCCACATTCTAAAGATTTTCTTTAAGGCGTAATTTTATATTTAAATTACGACATACACATCTCCCAATACATATTATCTAATTGTATAATTAGAAATATATATATATATATATATATATATATACATGATATACGATACAATTAGATATATATTTATACATGACCCGTGCATCTATTACATACATATATATATATATATATATATATATATATATATATAATTATCAAATATTAATATATTTATCAGTATATTATATATTTATCAGTATCCATGTAAAATTAATATACTCGATTAATTAAACAATTATCTATACTTTATTATTATTATTATTATTATTATCATTATTTCATTGAATATTAATATTTATTTCATTGGATAACGCTTTGAAATTAATTACATGACAATGTAAAAAATACATATACCTTTACGATATATGTAATCGTATATTTATATAATTATATTTCATATAATGAAAATAATATAATGATAATAATAATAATCATTACGAATGTAATTAATTATACGTCTATAGTAAAATAAATTATATATATATATATATATATAAACAAAATATATATAAAATATATAATATAGAGACACACGCATACACACATACGAAGCAATATCATGGATCATTGCCAGATACACGAACAACACGATCGAGGACATCATCTTTAAAGGAAGACTTCTCTCTCTCTCTTTCTCTCTCTCTCTCTCTCATTCTGTCTATCTCTTTCTTCTACATCACTGGGATACCAACGACAAAGGATTGCCGCACTGCGGACATTCGGGAAACGACAGTGGCAGCCTTGATGCAAGTACAATACCGTCTCTCTTTCAGGTACCCCTTATCGTCATCTGCAGGTGTTTCCTATGATATATAACTATACCATACTTGTGGAAACTCTGTTAGTTTGTTACGCCAACGAAATCCTACATTTTCCACGGCTATGGCGATCAAATTACTTTTTACGTTGACCTACAAAGTTATCAGAGAGTCCAACTTCTTTCCTTCTTCCTTCCTTCCTTCCTTCCTTCCTTCCTTCCTTCCTTTAAACACTTATATATATATATATATATTTACAAGGTAGGCCTAAAGTTTTTAAACGAACCAAATGTTCCTAGATGATATTAAAAATTAATTACTATTTTTTTTTCCAAAACTCGTGGACTCGCACTATTTTATCGAGCTATGCGAGCTTGCAATTCTACGATTTCAAAAAAAAAAAAAAAAAAAAAAAAAAAAAAAAAAAAAAAAAAAAATCTCGAAATGAAACAATCGATTTTTTAAAAATTAATTAAAACGAACTTTTTGCCCGAGCGCAGATTGCACGCGTATGTAAAAGGAATGTGGAAAGAGTTTGATTGAACATTTTTACAAATACAGTACGATAATTGAATCTGTAGAAAAAAAGGGGGGGGGGGAGGAAGGAAAAAGGTAAAAAAAAGAAACTCGTCGAAAAAAGTCTCGAAGAAGAATATGTAATTGATTTTTTAAAATCTAAGATCTAAGAACTTTTTTTTCGCTCTATCTATGAAAAAAGGAAAGACACGTATAAAAAAAAAAAAAAAAAAAAAAAACGAAGAATTGAAAAAATATCGATTGAACATGGGCGAATATATCCGACGATATAAATAATGATTACCACCGAGATATATAAATTTCTTTCCGTGACTTTTACAACTGCACAGTTTCTTTTAATTAATGATAATGCCGTGGCAACATAATTTTGAGATGAAGAAGAGAAAAAAAAACAAAAAGAGAAGAAAGAAAGAAAGAAAGAAAGAAAAAAATAAGAACGAAAGGTTCGACAATGTTCTTACGAAGTTTATTCTTTAACGATGCAGGATGTTTTGCATTCGCCCTATATACGAAACTATTAAACAACTACCTCCTCCCCTATGTCTACAAGGGGGAGAAAGAGAGATAGATAGATAAAGAGATAAAGAGAGAGAGAGAGAGAGAGAGATAAAGAGGGAGAGAGAGAGAGAGAGACTGTGTATCTATTGTTACTGCCACTTGTATTCATAAGCATATAAATGTACGTAACGTTCCTATTAATTATTAATTAGTATCGTCTAGCATGCAATTGGTTGTTGCCGATTCATGTATCGAGATATATGATCGATCATATATCGTTTCATAACGATCAAAATATAAATACTTTTCTCTCTCTCTCTCTCTCTCTCTCTCTCTCTCTCTCTCTCTCTCTCTCTCTCTCTCTCCCTCCTTGTATCTCTATCTCTCTCTTTTTTTTTTGTTGTTATTTATTTCACGTTATTTATTTATTGCTATTTTTTTTCCTTCATTAAAATTTATTCAGAAAATTTGTTTATTCGATGATTGTAAGCATATAAAAATGTAATATCATTAATATTAGTATTACATATATTTTTGTTTTCTGTCGTTTATATATATATATATATATATTTTTTTTTTTTCTTTAAAAAATTAAGATTTATTAAAAAATATTTAATGATAACAGAATTTTCTTTTTCGACGTTTACATAGAAATAAAAAGTAACATATATTTAATACCCAAGACTCGATTCTCTATGTTCTATTAATATATAAATATATATATATATATGTGTGTATAAAAAAACAAAAAAAAAAAACAAAAAAAAATATTTTTTTTTCAAAACTTTTACGCTAATTATTTGTTTCGAATATATAGATAGCAATAAAAAGAATTACTAGGCTCGTAGTTCGACGATTCGAACAAGAAAGAAAAATTAATCTAAAGGGTCGTGAAAAAGTGTCTAATTAATTTTTAAAATATCATATAAAATACTTTTGGTCGACTCCACCCTCATCCCCTTCGATTCTCTACCGATCGAATATATAATTCGTATAAAACGTGATCGATTATCTTTACAATAGATATAATACATAATCATTCTCAATTATTACGTTCTAACAAAAAATTCAAATTCGTTAAATGATTAGATACGAGAAACATGACTCTTCTACTTGTCCTGCAATAACAACCACAGAGAGCTCTTGAGTATGCTAATGAACGTACGTATATACCGTTTGCATGTTTAACACACTTTGACCAATTACGTCTTTTTATTTCTTCGATCCTTGAATAATTTCTACTCTGTCTCTATGAGGTTTTATTCAACTTATATGTCTGTTCTAATGCTCGTTTTATACTCCATTGTGTATATAAAAAAAAAAAAAAAAAAAAAAAAAAGAAGAAAAAGAGCAAAAAAAACGGAAAAAGAAAAGATAGAAATTTTTTTTCTGTCAGAGATCATAAAACTACAAATCTAAAATGTCTCGCAAAAAGTAATTAAATGTTAAAAATTATCAATGAACTTTTCACCTCGCACCTATGTGTTTCTCTCTCTCTCTCTCTTTTTCTTTTTTTATTCTAATCGATATTATAAGTTATTCGTTGTTTAAAAGAACAAAGTCTATAAAGACGTACTCAAGTTGTATGCACATACGTACCGTACATGTATACAAAGAATGAAGAAAAAGGAAAAATAAAACGAAAAAAAATAAAAAAGAGGAAAAAAAAGGAAAAGAGAAAAAAAAATAATGTGACGTGAAAAATCAAGATTCTTTTTTTTTCTTCCTTATCAACATTTAAAGCTATTCCTTGTTCAAACGGCAAAGTCCATTTTACAAAGAAGATAACTTGTAATAAAGTATATGTAAAATAAATATGTGTGTGTATGTATATATATATATATATATATATATATATATACATACACACACATATATATATATATATAATAAGTTCATGAAGTTCATGAAGATGTATGTATCAATAACGAAGTCAACGACGCCCGTTCGTCTAACCGCTTACATTACATTTTAATAACAACTTCCTTCTTCTAATGATGTAGTTGTTCGTCACTTCTCATATATATATATGTATATATATATATATATATATATATCATATATAATATGTATGTGTGTATGTTTCTATTACATAAGAGAAATTAACACATCGCGTGACAAATGTAATAACACGCAAAGCTATATTAGAGAAAAGTCTGTATCTCTACTTTTCAACGATTGCATTAAACTGGTTGATAATAAAAATGCGAATAAAGGTATGTATATATGCGTCCGATAAACAATTAGACTTCGTCTAATTATCGCCTTTGAAGAAGAACAAAAGAAGAAGAAAAAGAAAAAAAAATGGAAAAGAGAAGAATGAATGACGTTCGAGGTAACGTCTGTCTATTAAATAAAGAATGATATTTATTTTAAGTAAACTTGTTATATATATATATATATATACATATATAGTTGCATCAGATATACAGATTCTTAATCCTATATATTAATGTTACGTAACTTTGAAGTTATACTCATGTATATATATATGTGTGTGTGTGTGTGTATATATATTCATTTGTTTGTGAAACGTTATTTAATTTTTTATAAGCTATAAAATTAATTCTTTCTTTTTATCTATGTTGAAAAATTAAATACAAGTTATATCTTATTATTGGTACAGTACAGTTATTTGAGAAGAAAAGAAAATGGAGAAAAAAAGAAAGATAGGTTATCATGCATTGCAGTATAATCTATAAAATATATCATAACATGTACATATGTACAAGTGTAATATATATATATATATATATATAACTAAATTATAGTATATTATAGATTATAACATTTTTTTTTATAATTATATTATATTTTTTTATAATTATATTATAAGTCATTATATTGTAAAGTATTTCATATTATATCAATTTTGTTGCAGACGTAAAAGAGAAATAAAATTGGATTTAAAATTGGCGCACTTTTTTCGTCACATACCCCAATATAATCACGATCTAATCTATCTATATCCATCCTGCAATTTTGCTCATTGGAAGAAAACGATGCGTTAGCAGAGTCTAGCGACGTTCCTACGTGAGGAGGAAGAAAGAAGTGACCTTAGGAATTCTCTCCTACATATATACATACATACATACATACATATGTATGTATGTATGTATGTATATACATATACTATACAACTTTTGAAAAAAACGTACCAAAAGGAAAGCAGTGGCACATTCCGTGTGAATCCGCTTAAACTCACTTTGGCATTTCACGTAGCTCTAACCTCGATATCATACAACACTCTTTCTTTGCATGTCGCCTATTGTTGCACGTGACCCGAATACGATCGTTTCAAACTTCGATAGATCGAGTTTCGAGACATAGACGACGGTCAAATCGATTTTCTTACACTGGCAAAGAGGAAGAATTTTTTTTCGTGAAAAGGAAAAGAAAAAAGGAAGGAAAAGTAAAACAAAAGGAAAAAAAAAAAGAGAAAACGCATAATACAGATAATCACGATTCGATCTTGTATCTTCTAAATTAATATTACGTATATATTACGTAATTGTTGGAAAAAAAAAAAAAAGCTAACGCATGAAACATCGACGTTACTAATGCAATTATACTAAATTCTACGGTAAACATAGTTTAAAAAAAAAAAAAAGAAAAAAAAATGAAGGAAAAAAGAAATATTACTTTTTAACAATACTTGATGCTACAATAAAAAAAAAAAAAATAATGAACTTATCTTCGGAACAAATCGAAAAAAAAAATAAAAAGGAGATGGCTGACCAAGTGCTAACATTTAACAAATGAAAAATTCTTAGATGAGATTTTAAAAATTTAATTACTTCTTCTTCTTGTTTCTTTCTTTTCTTTTTTTATCAGATCATAAAACTACACGTCTAAGAGAATCTTTTCCATCATCATTTAGGAACTTCTGATTCCCCGATATCTTATACCATACTCAACGATCTCTATTATTTAAAATTAATAAGTCATAAGTCAAACTCGAAGCGTAGAAAATCTAACATACATACGTACATATAGATATAATGAAATAGACTTGAAACGATACTTATTGACTTTTCAATCGACGTTTAACAAGTCTGATTCAATGTACAATCACGATTGAAAGATATCTCTCTTTCTTTCTCTCTCTCTCACTCTCTTTCTCTTTCTCTCTCTTTCTGTTTTTCTCTCTATATCTCTATCTTCTTATAATTACAATGTACAATTTTATCAATTTCACAATAAATTCTGATCGTTCATACGATTATATATAAAACTTATAGAAACCGTATGTTTATTTGATTAATATAAAATATTTCTTGATAGCTTCATTTGAACGACACTGAGAAGAACTTTACGAGAATATATGCATAAGAAAAACTTGCTACGAGTCATCCGCATTTATTAACCTTCTCGACCAAACTCAAGGAACTTTATACGAAAATGCGTTTCTACTTTCCGCTTCTCTTAAGATAAATGCCTGTCTCCGTCTTCACACATATATATACACATACACATACGCATACATATACACATACACATATACAGATATACATACATACATACATAAGTGCATATGATGTACATATATATGTCCCTCTCTCTCTCTCACTCTCTGACTCTTTCTCTCTCTCTCTCTCCCTCTCTCTCTCTCTCCCTCTCTCTCTCTCTCTCTCACTCTATCTTTCTCTTTCTCGAGTCCTTGAATATGAACAAATGACTCCGTCCTTGTTCCACTGCTAAATCGTACGATTTCAAAACGATCTATCAATTCTATTAAATAATCAATAAAAGATACAAAAAAGTTTATCCTAATTAAATTTAATTCTAACCTCAATGTCCTTATTCTACCGTATTAAAAATCATACGATTTCAATATAAATCTATCAATTCTATTTAAAGTATAATCAATGAAAGACACGAAAATTGTATTTATTACGATAAGTTCATCCTTCGAATTACGTTCGTCCTAACTGAAATGTAAATCTTAATTAACAAGAGGCTACTGTAATAAATCATATGTGATTTCAAAAACGATTTAGAAAATCTATTAAATGGACGTATAAATAATATTCAACAAAATAATATGTCAACTATTCATAGAAGATCCAACACCCCAAAAAAAATAAAAAAATAAATAAAAAACTCATTGTAAAAAAAAAAAAAAGAAGAAAGAATAATTCCAACCTCATTTTCTATCACTGGACTTCGATCTTCCGCCAAAGAAGGAAAGAAAGGACGACCACTAGAAACGAGATTCTCGGAAGAGAAACGCAAACAATGGTATTTTATTGTTGGCATTACTGTTACGATAAAGAATCGAATAGGATGAATGTGACGTCATTGATCATAAAAAAGAGAGAGAGAGAGAAATAAAAACAAAAGAATAAGGAAAGAAAAAAAATGGCGAACAATTCAAACCAACTTCGATTAATTAAATGTTTCGAGATTCTGTAGAGAATTAAATAAAAATATATATGTATGTGGAAATATAAAACATATATATATACTTGTGATCCTTCGTATTCACAACTTTTAAATATATAAATAAATAAATAAATAAAAAAAGAATAAAATAAAATAAAATAAAATAAAATAAAATTTTGATTTGTGAGCGAGGTCGAGACCGTGCAAGTAATAAAATGGGATTCGTTCTCGAGATTGAACGAGTAAAGAACGCGTTTACGAACACAGCTCGTAAGAAGAGAGGTTATACCTCTCTCGAGTATGCTACGTGTATGTGTATATGTATATATACATATACATATATATATATATATATATATATATATGCATGCACATCGTCGAAACAAACATCGGATTACCTTTCATTTAATTGTACAAGAAGGTAGTATATGTAAGAGTGTATGTGTGAGGTGCGGCCCAAGAGGACTTGAGATCAGTAGCATGAATATAACCTATGTTATGTATGTGTATATATATATATATATTTATAGATATATATGAATATTTGTGAATCACACTTTTATTTGTGTATGTGCGCGCGTGTATATGTCGTGTGTCCAAATAACAATGATTATAAATACTACCGTTAGATCCAACCACGAACATGATCGAACGTAAACTAATCAATGAAACGAAAATTTGTATTCGTCCTCCGGTATCGGTTTATTGTCCTTTCCTTAATCGTTATCCTTAATAAAGAGATCCTCAATACGACAGAATGAAAATTATGATTCATTCTCTAATGATTTAATCATAAATGTTACTTAAGTTGAATACTAATGACGATAGAAATACAACCGAAGCAATGTATTATAATTGATAATAAGAATCAAGTGAGATATAAGAGATCGGATATTTGTTTAGAATTTTTGTTCTTTTTCTTTGTACTATTTTTTTCTTTTTTCTTTTTTTTTTCTTTTTTTTTTTCCTTTTAATTATTATAACAAAAATGTGATATTTCATTGTATAAATAAGATAGATGAAAGAAAAATGAAATGTGTGAATAACTCGGCGCGTGGGACAAGATGGCGCTTGTTAACGGTGACGACCGTTAGCTAACGATCCAAACGTATGCATGTATGCATTACTAGTGTGTATGTTCCAGTTGTAAATATATATAGAAAGAAAAAAATCTAGAAAAAACCTAAAGGGTAGACCAAACATTTTTTCTTTTTTTTTTTTTTTTTGTTTTTTTTACAAATCAATCATTCCTTTTCGAAACGTTTCAAACCAATGATTTTTTTCCCCAGATCGTAAAATTATAAAGCTCAACTTTGACAAGATTATAACCTAATGACATGTTTAAAAAAATGTTGAAAAACAATAAGTGATTTTTGAAAAATCCTTTCAAACACTTGAATTTGTGATCCCTTCGTATATGATAATTTTTAAATCGATACAATATAAATGAGAGACAGACAGACAGACAGAGAGAGAGAGAAAGAGAGAGAGAGAGAGAGAGAGAGAGAGAAAGAGAGAGAGAGAGAGAGAGAGAGAGAGAGAGAGAGAAAGAGAGAGAGAGAGAGAGAGACAAGTTTGACTTCCGTAGTGTCCGGATGATAGTATGTAACATACTGGCATGGCAAGCTTCGATGTAAACAGTATCAACGAGCTTTCGAATGAGTATATACTATGGAGGGGGATGACGTAAGCAAGTCGAACTGTTCCGAATGACGTATAATTTAAACGAAGATTGAAAGCTAGAAGAGCTATGATGTGGTGGCTAATAAGTAAGAAATTAACAAAGAAATAAACCGACGATTATAAGACGACGTAAAAAGGATTTTAATGTCACGTTTGAATTAATATTTTTCTTATATTAGAATAGAAATATATATATATATATATATAATACATACATGCGTAAGTAGAAAAAGAATATCGATCGATCTTTTCGATCTAATATTAGACAAAACAAATAAACTTTCAATGGATCGTGAATTTGAAACGAACAATGAAAGAAAGCTCATTCGCATTTTACGATTACTCCATTTTAAATATGACGATCATCTGTTAAAAGCGTAATACTTTTGTAAGTTATGTTTTCAAATTCTAACGTGTAAAAAGGGTCTTTCTTTGATCGTTGACTTTATGATTTACGAGATAAAGATCATTATCCTAACGACACTACAAAAGAAAAAAAAACACACACACACACACACAAAAAAACAAAAAAAAAGAGAAAGGAAAAGAACCAAGATAATATGACGGACCTGATCATAAATAATTTGTTGGGAATGACAGCAATCTGACCCATCGAATTGCTAGTTATTCTCGATACCTATTGTTTCGACGTACAAAAAGGAAAAAGACGAATTATTATTATTATTATTTTACTACTACTATTATTACTATTATGCGCAAATAATGATGAAAATAATAAAGTAACAATTGTCTGATGTCCTCGATGATCAATGATATTGATCTAAACTCTATTGATCTAACACAGATCGAACGCGAATATCTTAAAAATGTTCTATTGTTCTAAATAAATGTAACACAAGATCGGGCCAAAATTAACATAGATAATATTTTTTTCAATCAATTATTATTCTTCCTCTCTCGAGACTTTTTAGGTTAACTTCTGTTTCGAATTGTAAAATTATGAGAAATCTAAAAAAAGAAAAAAAAAAAAAAAAAAGAACTTTTGCTCTTCCAATTCTGTACGAAATAAATGTTAAATTTGCCAATAAAATTGTCTAATCTGACGTATTTCAGATACGTTATAAGAATATTTTTCTAACGCATTAACGTCGATCATAGATTATGTCATATATCTCAGTAACGTTAATGAAATTCGTGCTAATTAAATGAATTAGTACGTTTAACCTATATATATATATATATATATATCTTATCGTTATAGTTAAGGAAATATATTTATTCGATGGATTAACGATAAAACTAACGAATAAATAGTATTCGTTAAGAATATTTAGTAGGCGAAGTGTAATCGTGCAGAAAACTTCAAGCCGTTTTCTATTTTAGACGGGCGAGAACGATGTCCACAACCGAAGCTAAAATATATCCCTGTGTGGTTTCAAACTGGAGTGCACAAAATACAATGAAAAGGATTTCACGTCTGTCATTGCTGTTATTTACATTTAATTACGTATATTCACGACTTGTACGATATTATCATTTTTCTTTCTTTCTTTTTTTCAACATTTTGTTATTAAACAAATACGATTAATTCACGTATATCCAAATAATACGAACTATTTTACGATGATATATAATATAGAATATTACCTTCTAAATAAAAGAAAAAGCTTAGAGATAGATATGATCATAATCTAACAGAACGTTTTAATACTACACTATGGAAACTAAATGCAGTTTTCTAAAACTACCGACATTTATAAAAAAGATATCACGAAATTAAGGTATATATATATATATATATGATTTCGTTGTTTACAGATGAAATATATTAAAACGTAAATTAAATATCTACGTAAAGGATTAAATTAAATTTGAGAATATTTTTGATAATAAGAGGTTAATGTTGTTAAAATCGTAATACGAATTTCTACGTGTGTGTACGTACGTATCTCGGGTGAATAAATAAGAATGTTGTTAAAAGCGTATCCGTCGTTCGACGATAGTTTTTTTTTTTTGTGATATTGTGTCTTTGACGTAACAACAATGTTTTCGAAGAATTTATTGAGAAGAGGAAGAAAAAGAGAGAGAGAGAGAGAGAGAGAGAGAGAGAGAGAGAGAGAGAGAGAAAGGTTTTAACGGTTATCAAAAAAATTAAATGAAAGAGGAAAAAACGTTGAATATATTATATGTAAGTAAAATGAAATCACTCGTAGATTCTTTTAGAGGTTATATTATATCTTTATCGTTAAGAATCGGCAAAAGAGACGACGATCGTACGAAGGGTGATGTTTTAATGACGTTTCAAAGAAAAGAAAAGAAAAAAAAAAAGAACACACCAAAGAAAGAACGTACACAGTACCTTTTCTCAATTTCATTTTCATTTTCATTTTTTTTTACATTTATCCGCGTCGACCATTATGGGTCGTCCGCAGTAGCAGCAGCAGCAGCAGCAGCAGCAGCAACAGCAGCAGCAGCTCGCAAACGAAGCCGTCGACGACGCAATCGACGTTACATTCTGTCGATGCATTTACGAAATACGTTCGTCGTCTGTGTTCTCTCGCGTGTAGTAGGATATATCATGAAATCGGAAGAGTCTATTAAGCCTCTAGTAAAAGACACACGACGCAACACACACATACACAAAGAGAGAGAGAGAGAGAGAGAGAGAGAGAGAGAGAGAGAGAGAGAGAGAGAGAGAGAGAGAGAGAGAGAGAGAGAGATAGAAAGAGAAAGAGAGAGAGAAAGAAAAAGAGAAAGAGAGAGAGAGAGAGAGACAGTGTGTATACTTTCGAACGGTATAGTCGTCCCAGACGCTTAATAACGCGACACCCAGTGGTCACGTTGATATTTTTCACGTCAAAAACTTTGAATGTACATACATATATATATATATATATATACATATATATATATATATATTTGTTAAAAAGTAATTGTTAAATATCATACATAATCCGTTTTTGTTTGCTGGCACCCAACGCAGAAAGGCGGACCCTCGGGAGTCGAAGATATATACCAACGAGGAAGAAACTCTCTTCTTGTCGTCTCTTGTAGAATCTTCGATCGTAACTCGGCTTAGAGTAGTCCACGATAATCAACACTTCACCTTGCCACTTTATTATTCGATGTTATTCCCTGACGAATAATTTATTATTATTATTATTATTATTATTATTATTGTTATTATTGATTGACTGATTGATTATTATTATTATTATTATTATTATTATTATTATTATTATTATTTTATTGGTCGCACTTTCACGGCACATTTCGTGCTTGAGAAGATCGAACTTATTCGGCGAAACATTATATATTATTATATTTTTTTAAATGGGCGTTAAGAAGGATACTGCGTCTCGAAATGTTTCTCTAACGATCGTGTCCGTATCCGTAATCTCTCCTACCAAATCCCGCATATATATATATATATATATATACACGTATATGTGTATGTATGTATGTATATATATATATATATATATATATGAATGCGTACGCGCTTTTCTCTACGAAGGCACTTACTTCTTTTCTCTCTATCTCTCTTTCTCTCTTTCTTTCTCTTTCTCTCTCTCTTTTTCTCTTTCTCTTTCTCTCTCTCTTTCTCTCTCTTTCTATATATATTTATTTTTTCTTTTTTTTTTCCTTTTAAAAACTTTAAATGCACATTGAATCGAACAAAAATACACTGGTGGCTAACAAGTGTCAGCCATCTTGTATCCAGCCGAAGCACAACCCAATTCTCCCACAGTGCACCGCGAGGCTGCCGAGTTCGTACTGACGGTCGAGTGAAGGGAATGGCCGCACTGAGATTGGTAGGTGGGATCGATCGTAAGCTCTGATTGGTCAATGACGACGCAACTGCTTTGCGCGCCTATCGTTCTATCTTTTACTCTCTCTATGTCATTATATATATATATATATATATCTCTTTCTCTCTCACTCGCTCGCTCGCTCACTCGCTCCTTATCTTTTTTCCTATATATATGTATAATGTAGTTTCTGCTTTTACTATGTAATAATCAGTTATCACGCCAGAGGGCGCAAATCTATGAAAATTATCCAATAGTTTCTCCAATCGTAAAATAACGCTTAAAGAATGATTTAATCTTTTATTGGTCGAATCGTAATATATAATTTCTTCGTGAAATTTTCTATTCTATATACTATACAATATTATATCGAATAGGTTAATATATTCATAGTATAAACGTAGGATACATTTATGATCTTGTCAAAAGTGATATTAAATGACGATTGGAAGAAGAATTATTATGAAAGTTAGTGCTGTTACGTGTAAATATTAATTTTAATGAAAATACCAAAAATATTTATTATACATTATTTTCGTTCTGGTGTGTCATACATTACAATCTTTTTTCTTTTTTTTTTTTTCGTGCACGTAGAAAATATAACGTTAGGTTTAATTCGATATACAATGGATATATATATATATATATATAGAGAGAGAGAGAGAGAGATAGTGTAAATAAATAACGAGAAATATTATAATCACAGAGTGCACTTATTATTACATTATATCAACGACGTATAAAACTATAACTACGATATATATTAAACTAATGGACGGTTTTATTTTTATATCTCCGTTATTTAAAAATGGATAAAAGAAGTCGTAGGGTAATGTCAGATCTAAATTTGGACCACCTGCGAAATAATATCGGGATGGCTTAGATATATCATGAAAGTTTACAAAACTGGTAATGTCGATTTGAAGTACGTCTGTACAATTTTTGTTTATACATTTTGACCAAAATAAATCTCTCTCGTCGGAAAATGTAATACCTATCCCTAATATATCATAATTCGTTAAACTTTCTGGTTTAGATAATACGGAATATAATATATCATATTTTATAGAGGTTATTAATCCTGAACATTTAATCCAACCATTAAGAATTTGACCTGTTATTACGTGCTGAGGTAATCTATCAATTAAGATTTTTATCCATGCAGAAGTATCGTTATTTGTAAAATTACCTAACTTTGATATATATATTGGATATCGATCGGCTTGTGTTACATTAATCAAAGTATCTTCGATTAAGATACTTAATGTTTTGTTATACAATTCTATACAAGTTGTTGTTGTAAAATTAATCGTATTTAATGTCAGAGAACATTTCAATTTGATGTCTTCTCCGAAGGCTACGATATGTCTATTAATTTGACTACATTCACGATTTTGTTCTCCTAATGGCAATGTTAAAAAACTTTTACTTTTGTTAAAATTAATATAATGAAATTCTATATTATTACTTTTATTTGTCATTATGGTACCAATGATTAATGGTTTTCCACGAATATAACCAGGATTACCACTACGTTCAAATATTGTTTTTTCATTCTGATCGTTCCATTCGTAACTTACCTCGAAGGATTGATAGAATTGTTGAGAAATATTAACCATTAAAAAATGTATATCAATTGAATCTATACCTGCAGTACCGTTATGGCTTATTACATATTTTACTCCTTTAATAATATTTTGACAAATTCCCTTTGTGCAAGAACCCAATATTTCTTTGCCATTACAAGTATTCCAAGAATTCTTACAATAATGATTGATCGGAGATAAACATATGTTCTTTGGACAGCTCTAAAAAAAATAAAAAGAAAAAATAAAAATAAAAAAAATCTTGTTAACTTAGAAAATTTATATAAATCATATTGCATACTTGATCAGACAAAAGAATGTAAGTTTGATTAAACAAATCCAAAGATTTAATAATCGTAAAATTATTATACGTTGAAGGAAACAAGAATGGGTTTGTATCGGCTAATTCAACTTGCATACAAGAATCTTTCCATTTATGGAGATATCTAATTGTTTTTTTAAACGAACATTTTCCTGTAAAGCCCGTTTGTAGTAATTCTGAAATAATAAAAAGAAGCAAAAAAAAAATAGAAAAAAGAATATAATTATAAACCTAAGTTTATATCCGTTAAATTATTTATAATAGTTTATAATATTACCTAAAGGTTTTATATAATTATTTTGTAATTTCCATACAAGATCACCTTCTTTATAAATACTAGTGATATTATACGTGAACATACTTTGGTGATATTCAAATTTCCATTTTGGTTTGTCTTTGTTTATCTCTTTCCATAAATCTTTTTGATTATTAATGGCCTTTGACAAAAAGATATATTAATTAAACGATGATTTGTATAATAAAATAATTTTAGTTTTTATGAAATAATAATAAACTTACTAAGTTATTATTAACACTGTATACAGGTGGAAGATTGTCGTAAAGAATGCAGAACAAATTATTAGCTAATTTTTCCAGAATAAAAGGAGTATTATTTCTCTCAATAAAGTTTCTACTGTAACAGTAACGACTATCATACAATTCTGTATGATAATCTTTACAATGAGTGAATACTTTTAAATGATGATCTTTGCAGTCCATATCACAGCAACAATTGATGTCACACGATGCCACCTGTTTATATTTAAATAAAATAATAAATTATTTCTTTTCAATATAGCGCTTTAAATGTAAAATAAATATTAAAAGTATATTATAATTACAGTTAAATCGCATTCACATATGTCCGATTGTTTTTTGTATATACTATCATTTTCCATTTCTGGATTAAATTTATGCATTACAATTGATGGCGTAATAGTCGTTATATCAGGTTGTTGATTTTGAGTTGTATTAATTAAATTAATACTTGATGTAGAAGATTCAGAAAAATTTGTAATGATGACATTTTGAGAATTGTTTGATGAAAGACCATCTTCATCGTATGTCTCCGTATAATTATCAGTATCCGCAAATTCATCGCATTCTATTCCCTTCAAACACGTTATTATATCCTCTATTCTTTCTGGAGAGACTAATTTGTTAAATAAAAAAATGAAGTGCAGTAATAGAAATATTCTTAGCATTTTTTTTTCTTTTTTCTTTTTTTTATATTATAAAAGTTCTTATATATTTGATGAGATCATATAGCTATCTCTCTGCAATATTTAATATGTCTTCATAAATGACATCCAAATTTGTCAAAATTTCTGACAAGTATATGCAGATCGATTTGTACAGTACCCATACTTTCCGTAAGTAACTCAAATCTATCTATCGTGTTAACTAAAACGTTTGGAGATTTCAATTGTAAAACCACTCCTAAAAATTTATCTCTGAGTCTATCTTTCCAATCACCTATATCAATGGAAAAAAATATATACAAATAAAAAATATTTACATTGTATCTTTTTAGAAAATATTATACTAACCAATTGGTTTCCATGTATGGCAATTCAAACAATGAGATCCAGGAGATAAGGGTATATTACAAACACCGTAAGAATTGAATAATATCCTACCATAATTATCTCTAGAAAATATTTGTAGAAGTAATTTTGGAGAATTATGTAATGTTTGCGTAGTATAATGTATATCGACAGGATGATCCCAAATTGGTTCATTGGTATATACATCACAACATTCTTGGGTTTGTCCTTCTTCACTTCCTTCTATAATTTTCCAACCATTTCCTATTACATTGTCAAAATAATTTCATTAAAAATGACAATTATTTTATTATATTTATAGTAAATTATTAAATAGAGAAAAAAGTGATTACAGGTAAATCATTATTCTTTACCAGCATGAAAACTCCATTTACAGAAAAGCTGAGATTCTTTGAAATTTTTCGCTAAAGCAATTTTACCGATAATATGCAACTCGGCCATATCACAAAATCATGTCTTTGCTTTGAAATTTGTAACTAGGCATAAAAAATCAATTATTTAATTATAATAATACGTGACGCATTATTTCAAAAAAAAAAAAAAAAAAGAAGTATATCTATATTTATATTACAAATTAAGTTTTACTTTACAAAAATTCAATATTTTTTTCATCCTACGTTATTTAAATATAAAATATATGCGAATTTGTTCTCATTAAAATAATGCGTACATACAAGAAGAAATGTATCGACGAAAATGGAAGACATCTGAAACATAAACAAACTGCAACGATGCAACACTACCAATATCGAAATTTCATAAGAGCTAGTATTTGCCGCGTATGTATAATCTTAATTCTGATTGGTTGAATTAAGAAACATAAAAATGCTTTCATATGATTGGCTCGTATCACGTGACGCTAACGCCATCTACCAAAAGATGAATCGTATACTGTAACTAAACGTAGTATACAAAAATCTAGCCTGAGCTGATTTGTATTTATATAAATAAAAGTGTTTTTACAAACAAATATTAATTAACAATCGTATTATAATGAGTACTAACGTAAGACATGTATTGTACAAGAAGGTATTTTGTATAAATGTTAAAAACATTCAAACGTTAGGATACCGACTTTTGAAAGAATAAAAAAAATATTTATAAAATTGTATTAATTTCTAGATTACAAAATTTACAGAAAATGTAGAGGATGCAAGTAATATAATTTCTTATTTAAAGATGAAGCCAAGACAATCGGGAGTATTTTCTTTTATACTTCCTTTACAAACGAAACAATATGATTTAAGAAATAACATAAAAACTATATTAAATTCTGACATAAAATCAGATTTAAATGATATTACTGTTGAAGAGAACGCATTATCTTTTAATGTATTTAGAGAAGATTACATTAAGCAATTCCTTGAAAGAAACTGTCATAAAATTGTACCTCATATACTTATCAATAACAATAAAAATGTAATAGTCGAATTTAGTTCACCAAATATTGCAAAACCATTTCATTTAGGACATTTACGTTCGACAATTATAGGAAATTATGTAGCCAATATAAATAGTTATTTGGGAAATAATGTCAGAAGGATAAATTATTTGGGTGATTGGGGTACTCAATATGGCTTCATTCAGATTGGCATTGATATGTCTAATCTTGACAGTAAGAAAATTGAAAGTGACGCTATCAAAAGTTTGTATAATGCTTACGTACTTGCCAATAAATCAATGGAAAATGATTCTAGTATTGGAAATAAGGCTAGAGAAATCTTTAGACAATTAGAAACTGGAGAAAGTATTGCGTGTCAAGAATGGGAGCTATTTAGAAAATATACAACAGAGGAATTAAAAAAAACTTATGATAGAATAGGTATTACTTTTGATGAATATCATTGGGAATCTATGTATAGATCGGTGAATATAAAGGAAATAATTTCATTAATGGAAAATATGAATTTATTGTCATATGATGAAGAAAATAGAAGAGTGATACATTTAAATTCAGAAAAAGTCATACCTATTATTAAAAGTGATGGAACATCACTCTATTTAACGAGAGATGTGGGAGCAGCTATTGACAGGTATAAAAAGTATAAATTTGATTTGATGTATTATGTAGTTGACCAAACGCAAAGTAAACATTTTACAAATCTAATAGAAATATTACATAAAATGAACATGTCTTGGGCAGAGAGATTAAATCATATAAGGTATGGACGAATACTTGGTATGAGTACTAGAAAAGGTACAGCTATATTTTTAGAAGATATTTTAAATGAAATAAGAGATGTTATGAGAGAAAAACAAATTCAATCTCCCAGTAAGTTATTCTTATATTATTTGTTATATTAAATAAAGAGCTTCATTATTTAAAAGAAAATTATAAAATCTCATTTATATATTTTAGCAACTAAGGTTTCTTTGGACATGTCTGATAATAGTTCCGACATATTAGGAATTTCTTCTGTGATAATTAATGATTTGAGACGAAGGAGAGAGCGAGATTATAAATTCGATTGGAATGCAGCATTTGACGTGAGATTTTTATTTTTTTTTTTTTTTATTTTCTTTTTATATAATTTTTGATCTCATTAAAGCGGTTTTGTAATAATTTATAAGAATATATTTATGTTTTAATATCAGATGGAAGGAGATACTGGTACAAGCCTGCAATATGTACATTGTCGTCTTTTTAATTTAGAAAAAAATTCTGGTGCTACTCTTCCAACTGAATGTTATCCATCAGTTTTGAAAGAGCCAATAGTCGACGACTTGATATGTATAATTAGTAACTTTGAAAATACTGTTTTAAGATCTTATCAAGATTTAGAACCAAACATTTTAGTTACATATCTTTTTCGATTGAGGTTAGTCCATACAACATAATAATTATAATAATGCTTCGTAACAATGTATTTATAAATATTTATTTTATTCAGCCACACTATCAACAAAGCTTTAAAAATATTGAAAGTTAAAGGTGAAACAGCAGACATTAGCGATCAAAGATTACTCATGTTCCACGTGGCAAGAAATGTCCTTGCACAAGGGATGAAATTGCTTGGTATAACACCTTTACAAAAAATGTAATATAGCTTAATACTTAAAGTATCAAACATATTAAATGTCATGAAAAGAGATTGGAAGTTTTTTTTTCCTAACATTTATAAATATCCTGATGAATATATTTATATGGCTAATAGTTCTATCCAATGAAACGAATAAAATATGTGTAATATTTGGCAAGAATTATGTTTAAGGTAAAGAAATTTATTTTTAAATCTATCATTCTATATGTGTGAGATATAATTACATTTTTTTTTTTTTTTTTTTTTTAATTTAGACAAAAGAAATATATTTCCAAGATTAACGTTTTTTCCATGTAAATTTTCTTCTTGCTCCTTCTTGGCCAAACTTTTTTCTTTCGCGTCTCCTCCAATCTCTCGTTAACAATCCAGCTAAGAAATTTGAAAATTATTTAATATCGCGTATATCAAATTATAATATGTAAATGTGATAAACGTTCATTTTTATTCTTACCAATTTTCATATTTTCTATAACCTCAGGAGTAACGAAACTTCGGAGACCCCATGCAATGCCCCACCTTATCGCGCCTGATTGTCCAGTAGGTCCTCCATTTTCAACAGTGGCTTCGATGTCAACTTTCTCAACCATATTCGTAAAAATTAATGGAAATATTATCTGCAAAGTATATAATTAATTTTCTTTAAAAATATATTGTAACTTTGAATTAATGAGATAAGGTATGGTACAAGAAAAAATCTATTATCTGAAGAAAATCAAATCTTAAATATATATATATATATACACACACACACACACACACACATATATATATATATATAGCTACTAACATTTATACCTAACCGTTATAATACTTGTTCGCAAGAAACGTCATCATTACAGATTATACGAAGATTTTCCTGGCGAAAAAAATGAAAAATTAAATCTTCATCAATGTATATTCTATAAAATCAATCATCTTGAGATTGGTCCCTTATATATCAGTCTTTATAATACGTTAAGTGAGTTTTTTGTTTTGTTTTGTTTGTTTGTTTCTTTTCTATTGATAAAAGGCAAATAGGTGTGACAATAATCCATATATATATATATATATAATTTATATATATCCATTTATATAGATGTAATTGTGTGTTCATGTTCACGTACACTTTGCCCAACTCATATACTCTTGTCCTTCGCCAAACGATTAACAATATCCTCCAATATGTCATTCATATGTAACAATTGTGTTTTAAGAGACTTTATTGTTTCTTCATTTGCATTCAATCTTGCTGATAATTCTTCGACGGCCAATCTCAAGCCAGACTCGGATGATTCTTCACTTTGTTGCTTCATCCAAGTTACATGGTCGCTAAGACTAATATTGTCATCATTGATATATGGCATGTTCTTTTGTGCAATCTCATAAGCAGCTTTTAAAATATCCTTAGGCAATCGTTTCTCCAAAGGATTTAATGGTTTAACAACGAGGACGTGTTTACGATTTTCAACGTCTATTTTATGATCAGTCATCCATTTTCGAAAGGTATATGGTATGGAAGCATTATGCAGTACCATTTCAGTGAAAAGAATTAATTTAGTTTGACGTACCAGCTTGGTAAGTCCTGCATGATTTCTTAAACCATTAATATCATGTACGGCGATGCCAACTAATAAGTTCATTAATATCACCGTTACAAAAACGATGAAGAGAGTGAAGAGAATTTGTGAACAGACAGATAATGGATGATAAATCACGAAAGGACCGTCGGCAACTTGATCCGCTTGATTAATAAGACCCTCAAAGTCCAATTCGCCAGCCATCATTGCTAACACCTTGATAAGTCCGGTAAAAGGATTACCAAAGGCTGGTTCACCAACGAAAATAACGCAAAAGCTAATGGTGAATCCTATCAATAATCCAGAATAAGCCAATAAAAGTTTAGCAAATTCAAATTGTATATGTGTGAACATGGCAACGTAAGTTCCAAAAGCAGGCAATTGTCCAACCATCAGCATAAGATTTGTCCAGGCGCAAAGTATGGCGAATGCACCGACATAATTTTGCCAATCGTATGTCTTTCCTGTGTAAACAAATGACGTTACGAAAACGCTTACTATAACTATACCATCGAGGACATTATCTATGTTCGAGAAATATTGTTTCACCGATTTGTAAACCATAAAACCAAATATCTTTCTGGGTATTGTGACGCAGGTTAATACGAGACAGAGATACCATTCAATTTCGATAACTGGCCTTCTGAATAGAAAGCCTGAAATTCTTTTGCTGTTGCAAATTTTTGAGCTTGGAAAATCATCGTGATTGTAACATTTGTATGCAAGTGCCGTTAGAACATAAGTAGTCATACAGATCACCGTCATAGCATAAAGGAAGATTCTCATCAAATAAAACTTTCTTATCTTCTCCCATTTGAGATGAAGAAAAGCCATGACCAATGGATGAGATAGCAGATCTTTTCGACGTTCTTGTACGAAAGTATTGATGAAACTGGTTTCGCATTGATTGTTGCTAGGAAATAGTAGGTCAAAGTGTAATCTCATTTCGAATTCTCTGTTATGTGGTACAGGCCGTCTAAGCCTGATAGAGGCATCGAGTCTTTCCCGAAAGACTTGCAAAGATTCTGGTATTTTTCTTAATATGATGTTTAAAGCTGATAAGCCTGCACTTGTTGTAGCACTGACGTCAGCTCCGGCCCAAATCAAAGTATCCACGCAATGGGACTGTTCGTTCAAAGCAGCTATATGAAGAGGTGTGAAGCCCGTTCGATCTGCCGCATTGACTAAGGCACCATGCTTTAATAAAAGTTCAACCAACACTGCCGAAGAATCTGTACTCATAACGGCAAAATGTAATGGGGTCCTATGCGTACGATCTACAGCATTAATGTTACTACCTGGTACAGTTAGCAATAATTCGACACAGGGTATTGATTGGACGAAACAAGCAACATGAAGGGGTGTCTCTCCAAGATGATTCTTTTCGACAACGCTAGCGCCCCGTTCCAAGAGTACCTTCACCACATCTAACGCATTTGCTCGAATGGCACAGTGAAGTACCGGTTCGACTATTTCCTCATAAGCACAAGTATTCAACTTGGCGCCGCTGTCCAAAAGTAGAACGGTCGTTTCTCTCGATTTTCCTGAAGCCGCAAAGTGAAGGGACGTGTAATGATTCGTTGGATTTTCACAATTAACATCGACACCTTTTCTTATAAGATGTTCCAAACATGACACATTTCCACTCAAGGATGCTGTTAGAATAGCATTCATACCAGTGCACGGTTCGATATAATTAATATCGGCTCCCAATTCTTCGAGTTTAGGTAAAAGATGAGATAGGCCACGATGACATGCCCAAATATAAGAAAGATTCTTCAAATGTTCATTCAATGAGATTTCCGATGGCACGATACAATTCTTTTCCATTTCCAATAATAATTTGATCTCGGTAACATTGAGCATAGACCAGAAGACTGACCTTATATTGCTACCGTCTACTCGTAACGCATTTCTCAGTGCTTCAAAATTATCGAAGAAAAGAGATTCATCGACTGGTGGTGGATCGCCCGCGTCGATCTCTTCGTGTTTATTCGTTGAATTAGCTGTTAAGTCCTTTTCGACTACAACTATCTGTTCAGGACAATAATCGTTAACGTGTCCATATCTTGCTGACCTATAAGTTGAAGCCAATCTCACGGATAATGGATCTCCACCGTTGGGACGATCGTTCAAGCAAGACATAGAATAAAGTCTTCGTCTTCCTTCGTTGTTGTTGTTATTATTATTGTTATTATTATTGCTGTTATTGTTGTTGTTGTTTATCGAACTTGGTGGCTTTAGACTATCCATCTTCGTTTCTTCGATTTCACCAAAACGTTAATAATGTAAATTTTTTTTTCCTAAAAATTCTATTCTCAGGTTCTACCTAAAAATTGTATCCTTAGCTTCTTCAAAGACGTGAGAAGAAGGATAAGCTATCGACGTGAACGTAACTCAGGCCACTACGTACTTATCTTTCGTTTTGATCTCCACTACGGAACATCTCAATCATTTCTCTCTATGTCTCTCTCTTTCCCTCTTTTTTTCTCTCTCTCTCTCTCTCTCACTCTCTCTTTCTCTCTCTGTCTCTCGTTTTCTTCGTCTATCCACGTCACGTCCCAAAGTCGTTTAAGATCGTTTTAACGAGAACGCTCTCGTCATTGCACTACACGCGACTACCGGTGTCGCTCGGCCGAGTGACTTATATCGTATCTGCGTTATAAGCATTGCGATGGTAGAGAGAGAGAGGAGGAGAAGGATTGCCAGAGAGTGAGGAGAGAGTGCGTATATATATATATATATATGTGTGTGTGTGTGTGTGTGTGAGAGAGGGAGAAAGAGATATATATGCGTTCTATATATAGAACTTAGGACGTTATCGCTTGGATTCAGCAACTGCAGGACTCAGCGACCCCATGTGTTTTTGGCCGTGAACTTCACGAGCTTTTAACACTAACGGGACAGGGTCATATATGATCAGCTAGCGTACAGTATCCACCAGAGACGATTGCTTCCTTACTTTCTCTTCTTGAACCTTTGTAATGAAAATTTATTCACCTTCGATGTCATTCGCAATGAGATAAAATCGTTTTAAAGGATGATCATCTTCGTACGATCATCGAACACGTACGTTTTGTTACATTGGAATATATTAATTTCTAACAAGATTCAATATATTTTTTAAATATTCTTTTTAATGACCGTAATAAATAATTTTTCTTCGTGCCAAATGTCAATCGAAATTTTTAATGAATTTATAAAGAATGACTTTCTCTCGTTTAAAAGCTTCGACGAAAGTCCATCACTTTCTCTTTATTGGTACGCTGCCAAAATATACCTGTTCTTTCTTATTTATTTATTTATTTATTTATTTTAGTGTTATTCTTTTCTTATTTTTATTTCTTTCTTCTCTTTTGTTCGTTTATGACCATCGTATATCTCGAGGAATAATTTTCTACGACCTTTCGAAATGACCTTTTTCCTTCGTTCGTTAAGTAATAAGAAAGAATTATTCTGACAGTGTATATATTACGATCTCATACAAAATATAAATTTCCATATATACCATCTGGCGAAACAAAATTAAAAAAAAAAAAAAAAAAAAAGAAAAAAAAAAATTAAACGAATTAGACTCATATACTTGACTTTCTTCCAAATCGAATTTTCGATAAGAATCATGTTAACAACGATATCATAATAACAGCCATTATCTATGAGATTATCTGTGATAGAATTTTTTTTTCTTTTCTTTTCCTGTTCCGCTTTTTCTTTTGTTTTTGTTTTTTTTTCGTTCTACATCATTTTTAAAAAAAATTGATTATCGAATGAGTTAAATGAATGCTTCGATAGAATACATTCGAAGGAAAATATTGATAATTAATTAGACGACAATAAAGTTAGTGTATTTTATGGATACAACGATGGACTGATCGTCGCAGTTAACAAACTTTAATATTTATAATTATATATATATATAAATGAACCCAGTTGAAAATGTATTCACGTATCACCCATCGTGATTTTCGATAGAGATCTCTCTGCCCGGAGGCTAACTTGCCACGTAGAGAGCACGACCGGTTCGTACGATTGCTTGGCGGATACTACTCCTTAAGAATTTGTTGCTTGACGACAAAATACACGGAGAAAAAGAGAAAAAGGAAAAAAGATAAAAAAAAGAAAAAAGAGAAGGAAAAAAAAAGTAGTAATGCAAGAATTCATACGGTGGGAGAAGCGAAATAAATAAATATAAAAAAAGAAGAAGAAGAATATAATCGATTATGAAGGATAGAGAATTTTCTTTTACGATAAAAAGAAATGAGATGATTTTTTCTTTTTCTCTTTTCTTTTTTCTATTAATAAATACAAAGAAAAAGAATTTTTCTTTTTTTTCTTTTTCTTTTTCTTTTTTTCTTTTTTTTTTTTTTTTTTTTTGATACAAAGAGGAAAATTTTTTGTTGCTGTGATAAAAGCGAGGATTTTTTTTCTTCTTCTTTTAAAACAAATATAAAGGAGTTTTTTCTTTTTTTCTTTTTTTTTTTCCATGATAAAAATGAATTCCTTCCTTTTTTCTCATTCAAAATAATAATGACGATAATAGTATGTATATACTGTGATCAGTCAAGTTATATGAAAGATTAATATTACAGTACTCCTCCTTGAGATATTCATTGTCTGTACAAATATTGTTCAAGTAATCGAATCTTTTTACTTATATCGATATTTATTCATAAGTTGAGTGGTATCTTCTCTCTGAAATACGTTCCATAGTTCTATCATAATTGTTCGGACGACGAAGAAAATCCTCATAAATAAATTATCGTCTTAATTCTTGTTCCTTCATAGTTTTACTATATATATATATATATATATATATATATATATATATATATATATATATATATATACACATATGTATAATGATGTACATTGTGCACGCATACTTTTAATTATACATATTTTCATTATCATCATTGTCTTATCTCTTTACATTCTTTTCCTTCTTCTTCTTCTTTTTTTTTTTTTTGATTATTATAAAATATATGAAAAATCTGTTTAATTGAAACATTCTATTTGTTAAAGAAAGTTCTTGACGATTGGCTTTTAACTCTTGCAAGTATGTGTACAGAACAGATTGAAAGTTTTTAAATGATATTAAAAATCAATTATTCCTTTTCGAGACTTTTTTTTAAGCAAATTTATTTTTTTTTGTCAGATTGTAAAAATATAGGTCATTTTACAAGCTTGAATAAGTCTCGAAATGAAGTAATTATCTCTCCCTCTCTCTCTTTATTCTTTCATAAATTTCTATTTCGCTCTTGGCTAATACCTTTCACCAACAGTACGATGATTTTTATGGTTTTGGGATGTGTCGTTATTATACTAAAATATTTTCTACGATTATGATGATGAATATTCGATTCGAACAAAATCATTCACACACACACACACACACACACACACATATACATACACACACACGTGCGCACACGATTTATATATAATACAAAATTCACCATAAAAAGAAGTTCAGAAAGTCTTTTTGCGATTAGGTTAATAAATCAATTGATAATTGACAATTGATATTTTGAAATGTTAACTCACTATCATCATCATCATCATCATTATCTTGAAATGTCATACTTGTATTTTCAAATATCTACAAAATTCAATGTCCTTGTAATAGACGCGTATTACGAAGCTAAATTATTACACAACATGGCGCCTATCCATTCATTTTATGAAATAAATCCGAAAGTTGTGCGAGTGAACAGGTTTTTGGAATTTTAAATTTTACTTATATATCCTTTCTAAGTATACCTGTTCTGTATATCAGAACACGTTTCTATTTTATCTTTTGAACACCCACGCTCACTGGCATACGAGATTAAAACATAATAATATCGTGCTAAATCTATTTCTCAATGTCTCTGTCTAATTTTTTTTTTTTTTTGTTATTGAAGGGAAAAATAGAAGGATAGACACGTAGGATATGCGAAGGATTATAAAGTGGCTGACTAAACATGTCGATGTTTTGAATCGTAAAACAAAAAAAAAAAAAAAAAAAAAAAACAAAAGGAAAAGAAAAAAAAAGAGAGAAAAAAAAACTGTAAAGAAAAAAGAAATAAAAGTAATAACGAATGAACGAACGGTTAAATACAAGTGTTTGGAAAGAAGAAATGCTATTAAAATTTTTGGAGATAAAAAAAAAAAAAGAAGAAGAAAATAAAAGAAGAAGTACGTTTACAAAGATCGAAATGTTAAATAAAAAGTCTGCATTGATCATTGGGAATAATAAATGAAATTAACATTTTTTTTTAATAAGACCTATCTTACTTTATAAAGTCAAGGGGGGGAAAAAAAAGAATACACACACACACACACAGACACATTATTTTAAATTGATGTTAAATTATATAAAATTAACAATACGCGTATTAAGTGCCCTTCAACCCATAACATATAACGATATATCGTTAAGTCAATTAACATATTGTCATATACGTATATTTAACATATTATATTGAAGGTACTTCCGGTAGATTACAAATCATGTTAAGATTCATACATTCTGTAGATCATTTATAGATAAATAATGTAAAATGCATGGATACTTTTTTAATGTTAAAATGATTATGATCATGTGTTGTCATGGTGTCATCTTATATAATTAAACCTGATTGAAAAAACGATATAGGCATTGTTACATAATTTAAAAAGTTGTATTAATACCTTCGACAGTACCATTACGTCAGTAATTAAAAAAAAAAAAAAAAAAAAAAAAAAAAAAAAAAAAACTCCAAATATAATATCAGCTTTGATATATTTGATTGTACTTTCTACGGATCGAAAGTTCTTAACTGATATTTGTTTTTTTTTTTTTTTTTTTTCCCCCTTCAAATCGAAAACTGAAACAAGAAACGTAACTCTATAGAATAAATTATAAATTCAAATTAAAACATTAAAATGTCTTCGAAAATGGTTATAATTGATTTTTTAATATTTCTCGAGGTAAAGAAATTTTGGACCATCTAGAAACTTTTGTTACACATTGTACAAAACAGAGTTATTAGAAGATCAAGAAGAATGTATGTTCATAGATACGTGTACAAAGATAGAGATACATAGGATACATATGTGACGATTACCTTAACAAGATAATTTAAGATTATTTCCCTGTAAAAAGACGTTGACGATGATTGTCTCAATATAATTGTTCATTCAACGTAGTTTGCCTTGTTGTGACGAATAAAACGTTTGTTTTAAAACGTTACTATTATACAATGCGATCTTAACAAAATTCTTCCTTCAAATCTTTCTTTTTTTTTTTTTCGCATATTTTTAATTTATATTTACAATCGCATTGGCAAGTTATCAGGTAGGTAGATAAGTAGGTGGTGAAAATTGAGCAATTTACATACATTATTACATACATTGTTTTTTTTACTGCTTTAAATGCAGGAATATAATGAGAATGCAAGTGTCACAATTTTCTGTCTTGTTTCTCTCTTTTTTTTTTTTTTTCATTTCTTTTTCTTTCTCTTTTCTTTCTCTTTTTTTCATGTCTTTTTTTTTTCTCTCTCTTACAACATACCTCGATACAGAGCCAATTTCTTTCGTGTTTCAATACGTGTTTCACTAATGACAACCATAAACAGTTTAAAAACATGTAACAGTCGTTCTTACGTATATATAGAAAGTAATTTTCGATTTGGTTATAAGAATAAATAGGCTTTGTAAATCGATTATGTATATTTAATATGCCACGAATTATTTGTGGATATTTGAGCGTACGCGTAACAATTTCATACGAATAAACAATTTCATTTTGTTTGCTTTTTTTTTCTTTTTTTTTTCTTTTTTAAACATCTCAAACCGTGACCGCTTTTCGGAACAAAAAATTGCAAAACGCGCGTATTGAAGTTTTATATATAATTTACTTATTTTATTTTTGCAGAGGAATATGTGTATGCGTGTATACATATATATAATAAATAAACATTAAGTATATAAAATTACATATTTTATTCTTATAATTTATTTATTATCAATATTATACTTATATTATACTTAATTTCTATATATGACCAATAAGCTCTTTGCAATATTTAATCTTGCTCTGTTATCTTTTATAAAATATTTGTGTCATGGACGGAACACAGATAGGCAACTAGTAGCGCGTTATCAAAATTTATTGAAGTTCTACAAAAAAAAAAGAAGGGTGGAAAAAAAACGAAAAAAAATCACATACATCGCATCTCATTGGTTTATCTATTACAAAAAATTATACGAATAATTATCGTGTGTATATATATATAAACAAAAATATTGTTAACGCAATAAACGTAACACGATATATAAACAACAATAAAAAAAAAAAAAACATTGATGCATTCGAAGAGACATTTTGATTTTTTCTTATGATATTGCAGTAAAAAAAAAAAAATAATAATAATAAAGAAATTAAAGAATCTAGTATCCCAATATTACATTTTTTTTCTATTTATTTAACGAATATAGAAATTTAAAAATTTGATTGATTTTTATTATATGTATTTCTTTCGTTTTTATAAATTCACTAATAAAATTCAATCCCAGTTAAATCGACTATGTTAAAAAAAAAAAAAATAAAAAAGATATCATAAATTTTTTTCGTGCGCCATTTAATCAAATATATTTTAACAGTTGTACATTGACTAGTTGTCAAAATTTGGCATCCTTGATAATTTGTCATGGACTATAAAAAGATTTAAAAAAAGAAAAAAGAAAAAGGAAAAAAAAAATTTTATACACCGCGAGATACCAAATATGATACATAAGACTATAATGATTAATGAAATTTTTTGTTTCATTACGTACAGTGATAGGAAGTCCATGATTTAAAAATAACACATATTAGCAAAAGAAGAAAAAAAAAAAAAAGGAAAAAAGAAAAATAAATAAATAAAAGGAAAAACAAAAAGAAAAGACGAAGTTTGATAAACATCCCGATCGTTGTTGATTAGAATCTTAACGAGTTAGAAGAAATTAATTATCCAATTAATATCTCCTCTCTCTCTCTCTCTCTCCCCCCCCCTCTCTCTCTCTCTTTCTCTCGTTGATCACGGATTCGATCTAATCTAATCGTCCCCCTCCCACTCTAATGATTCTCATCCTCTTGTTGTTCTTTATTATATTTCTTATCCATAGCAAGAGCGATAACAAGATCCTGTATTAGTTGATGATTCTTCTCGCAAATTTTTCTAACTTCCAAGAGTTCGTCCTTGAATTTATTGCCATTGTCCTCAGAAAGGTTATCATTTCCATTAAAGCGATTTCTTATAGTCGAATAGCCATCGCTTTTAACATAAGTGTAATACGTGCTATTACTTTTTTTACTGGTCAAGGTACCGCTTGCAAATTTCCTATCTTTGGCAACCTTGTGAGCGGCCGTCAAAACATCACGAGGTAATCTCGTTTCTCTAGGATTCAATGGCCTAACTGTAAGGATAGCACGTAATGGTGACGGCAATACCACAGCCGTCCACCATAAAAGTTTCGTCAATTTATTTGGCAATAGCCCAAGAAATAGAGCCCTCTCAACGTCACAAATAAGTTTCGTTTGTCGTACCAACTTAGCAAGACCTGCTGTCTTTTGAAGACCTTTAATATCATGGACCGCTATACCTACGAGCAAATTCATCAATACTATAGTGACAAATAAAAGGAATAATACGAATGATAATTGTGCAGAGACTTGAAGTAGAATCCATGAGGTGCCACTTACGTCTACTGATTTACCACCTTCCTCCTCACCAGGGAAAAATAAATCCTCAAAGTCTAACTCACCTGTCATCATGACGAGAACTTTTATTAAACCAGTATGAGGACTGCTGAATGATTTCGATCGTGGAAATATAACGCAGAAACTGGCGGTAAAGCCAACGAGTAAACAGGCATAAGCTAATAAGAGTTTAAATACTTGTGCTTGAACGCTTGTAAACATAGCTACGTAGGCACCAAACATAGGAAGTTGTCCTATCATTAACATGAGGTTACTCCAGCCGCATAATACAGCGAAAGCACCTACGTGACTCTGCCACGTATATGTTCTACCTGTATAGACGAAGGACGTGGCAAATACGCTTAATATCACACACCATTCGACCATATTCTCGGCCTGAGTAAAGAATTGTTTGACCGATAGGTAAGTCAAGATACCTGTTAACTTTCTAAGAGCTTCTAATACGGTAAGAACTACCAAGGCATACCATTCGACCTCTAACACTACAGGATGCCTATAGAGAAAGCCATTTAGACCTGTGGTATTAGCGCAAAGTGTTGTACTAGGATCATCTACCTGTCCATGGGACTCGTTATAACAATTATGTGCAAGAGC
>NC_140815.1:7492500-7505000 GCF_050613455.1 Vespa mandarinia | reverse complement strand
TTGCCGGGATTGCATGTCTTGGAAGTAAGAAATGTCCTTTCCATTAATTGTTATTTTCCCCGTACCTTTACCCCACACTATTACTGTAGCAATTGAACTTTTTCTTTGACAAGCTGTAATTAGGAGAAAAAAGAAAATTCCATTACTATATTGTTTTTAACATATTCAAACTGTATTGAAATTTATTATACAACTTAATCTATATAAATATTATTCCAAAACTTACGGAATACTTTAACATATGGTTTTCCATCTTCATTATACGATACCTAATAAATAGAAAAACTTATATTTCTATTTCTACTGTAAAACATATTTATCAAATTTATATTTAATTAATATATTTATTATTTCTAAAAAAAAAAAAAAAAAAAAAAAAAAAAGAAAACAAAAAAAAATTTGTTTCATATATAATTCATTATAAGAAAATATACTTACAGATAAAATATTTATCTTATTTATGTTTTGAGATAATATATTTCGATACTTTAGTAGAAATTCTTTTTCGTTTGCGGATAATGGATGATTTACTAGCCTTTCCATTGTTTTGATAAAGTATTCGTACTAAAAAATAGACACAATTTTTTTTTTCTCTTCTTATTTAATTATTATGAAGGTAACTTAAAAATAACAAATTTCTTTAAAACTTACATGATGATCCATCAATCTTTCATTTAATAACTGTTCCAATTGTACTTTTGATTTCCACATTGATCCATATGTATCACTGAAAATAACAGAACAATAAAATATATATTAAATAATATTTAAAATTTTATCATATAATTATTGTGATAAAACTAATAATATATAACATACAATTTATTTTTATTAGGAAACGTTCCGGTAGATTTAATTAAGTTATCCTCTAAGTCTTCTAAATTCTTTAATTTTTCTGTTATTTTCTGTAAATAAAAAATTACATTAAAAATTTTCCTTATGTATAATAGTTTTAATTAATGTCATTTAAAGTCTTACGTGAAGTGTTTCATAATAGAAAGGATATAAGGTATAAAAAAAGGAATGACACGGTTTTCCATCTGTAAAAAATTGTCCTGTCTTTTGTAATGGTAATACATCCTTAGGATGTTTCATTATGGGACGTGCTTTAGAATCAAATAATCCAGATGGAAAAAGATATTCTATTGATCTCTAAAAGAAATTTTACAATCGTTATAATCCGTGTAATCGTAATTTGTTATCATATTAAGAACAATCATAAAGAATTATAACTTGTTGTATTATTACAACTTACATCGATATCATTTTGGGTAAAATTTTCAGGATCCTCACCCATCATATTTGCTAGATGTCTTTTACCCTTTTCATATGCTTCTGTTTCTACTTTCATGAGTTCCTCTATAAAAAAAAAAAAAACAACATTCATAAAGATTCATCAAACATATATTTTTATTATAAATAGATACATTGATCTTAGAATGAATAAATAAAAGGATATTATGTAAAAAAAAATAACTAACCGTTTGCTTTAATACGCTTTAAATAATTTTGCATGATTTTAGAGAAACTTGTCAATTCCACTTCGTTTGTCATAGAAGAAGGCTCTTGCGTACTGGATAAACGATAAATTGATTCCTAATATTAAAAGAAAAATATAGATAAGTTTACATATATTTTGAGGTTAACTTTAAAATCATTATACGGTTTGAAATATTAATATCAATGACATATCAAACCATTAATTTAAAATTACCAAGCATTGAATTGGATTAGATGTAATACCCGGAACATTATTATTAATTCTCAATAAATTGCGAAAATTTGAAAAACGTACGAACATTGGAGTCGCCATTTTTACAGTTTTAAGGATAATTCAGAATCTAATAAACATACACACGATAATCGTAATATCGATATAAAATTCGATTGTAGAATTTCGATATCAAGATCGATCTATGGACTAAATTAACGTCCACGACATTCAACAGGTAGGATATATATATATATATATATATATATATAATATATATATATATAATATATATATATATATAATATATATATATATAATATATATATATATATATATATATAATATATATATATATAATATATATATATATATAATATATATATATATAATATATATATATATATATATATATTCTAATTATTATGAACTGCAAAGTATTATAATATTAATAAAATAAATTTCGAAAATAATATTGTTTCTTCATTTTTAAAAGAAAAATAAATCTATTGCCAATCTAGACAATTTATATAATTCATGACGTACTTGCCTTTCATCATGGCACACGTCAGCACAGTACGCCCTCTATTTCATGACTTATATTTGTATATGTGATGTGGAGAATAGATTGGCTTATGTAAAAAAAAAAGAAAAGAAAAAGAAAAAAGAAGAAAGGAAAAAAAGAAAGAAAGAAAGAAAATTATATTAGGTTAATATAAAGCACGTAGCGTGTTAGAATTATTTCTCAAAATGGTACGTATATATATTTGTTATTAAAATTATACCAATTTTAAGATAACTATCGTCGTTTGATATGGTTCACGTGAATATACAATATTACATCTCCATTTACAGATGTCAACTGCCAATTTTAATTTTCTTACCTAAAGAAGGACAGATTTTCACGTTAATCATGTATTAAATTGATTTTTACATTTTTTTAGGTACTTATCGCTGCTGCTATATGCACGAAGGCGGGTAAAAGTAAGTATATTTCTCATAAATCATAACGTTATTACACATTCATGCGTTCACGTGTGTGTTCATTCGTAATACACCCGGTTCTCTCAAATTATTCAATGTAGATAATAGATTTGATGTCTTTTAATCATTTACAAATTCATATTTATTGGTATTAATTATATTTGGATATTAATAGCTTAGGAATATAAAGGACCATAGTATTATATTTTTTAATTAAAATAATTAAAAAGGAATTATTGTATTGAGACAAAGATAGATAAAGAACAAAAAGAATATATATATATATGCATATGTGCATATACATGGCTTTATCTTTTTTTTAGCTATTATTTCCCGTCAATTTGTTGAAATGACAAAAGCACGAATTGAAGGGTTATTGGCTGCATTTCCAAAATTAATGAGTTCCGGTAAACAGCATACTTTTGTTGAAACAGAATCTGTGAGATATGTTTATCAACCATTAGAGAAAGTATACATGTTACTCATTACGACCAAGGCTAGCAATATCTTGGAAGATTTAGAAACTTTACGACTTTTTGCAAGAGTGGTTAGTATTGATATTATATATCGTTGTACGCTTTAAATTAAGAACTATATCTTTTTTTAGATCCCTGAATATTGCACTTCAATGGATGAAATTGAAATAGCAGATAATGCATTCAATTTAATATTTGCATTTGATGAAATAGTTGCGTTAGGATATAGAGAAAGTGTTAATCTTGCACAAATTAGAACTTTTGTTGATATGGATTCTCATGAGGAAAAGATTTATCGTGCTGTGAGAATGACACAGGAACGTGAAGCTAAAAATAAAATGCGTGAGAAAGCTAAAGAATTACAGAGGCAACGAATGGAAGCGAATAAAAGAAATATCAAGAGTTCAGGTTTTATTCTTGGTGGTGGTTTCAGTGGTGGTGGTTTCTCTCCAACTCCTACGATTGGAGATACTGCCAATTTTGTACCAGATTCAGTTAGACCATTGTATACTCCAGTACAGTGAGTTCAGTTAATTGCAATGTTTTTTTTAATTTTTATATAATTGTATGTATATATATATATATATATATATATATATATATATAATATGTTTATAGAAAGCCAGCTAATACTGGTCCAAGTGCAATGAAACTTGGTGGAAAATCTCGTGACGTTGATTCATTTGTTGATCAATTGAAAGAAGAAGGTGAAAATGTTGTAAGCACTCCACTTGCAGCATTGGGAACAAAGCCTGTGCCAATAAGTCCTCAGATAATTAATACTGAACCGTATGTCCTTTATTATATTAAATCTTAATAAATGTTGATTTATTTATATTTATTTATATCAATAAACTTTATAAAAATAGTATTCATTTGCGACAAGAAGAGAGACTTAATGTACGTGTCGGCCGTGATGGAGGTCTTCAGCACTTTGAGTTACATGGTTTAGTAACATTACATATCTCTGATGAAAAATGGGGTCGTATTCGTGTTCAACTTGAAAATAGCGATTCAAGAGGAATTCAATTACAAACTCATCCAAATGTCGATAAAGAATTATTTAGGACTCGTGGTCAGATTGGATTGAAAATACCTACTAAACCATTCCCATTGAACACAGATGTTGGCGTATTAAAGTGGCGTCTACAAGCTCAAGATGAAACGGCATTACCAATTTCAAGTATGGCTTTTTTTTTTTTTTTTTTTCTTTTTTTTTTTTTTTTTTTAATAAGCTCACAATTTTTTTTAAAGGATATATAAAAATTTTTTTTTTTATCCACGTGAAATTAACTTGAAAGTATAAACGTTTAAAGATTTGTTTTAGTTCAAGTCATTTAAATAAATTCAATTATTTAATCCTTCAGTAAATTGTTGGCCTAGCGAAAATGGTGAAGGAGGTTGGGATGTAAACATTGAATATGAATTGGAACAAGATGATCTTGAATTAAATGATGTAAACATAAACATTCCACTTCCAATTGGATGTACTCCTATAGTAAGCTCGTGCGATGGGCAATACACACATGAAACAAAGAAAAATATATTAGTATGGACACTACCATTAGTTGATGCATCAACAAAGTCAGGTTCAATGGAATTTTCTGCCCCATCTTCTACATCTGCAGATTTCTTTCCACTTCACGTTTCATTTGCATCAAAGACGTCATATGCCAAAATTAAGGTATTGTATAGATTTTTGAGAAATTTTTTATTTTACTCATCTAAAAGAAATATGAATAATTATTATTTTCTTCTCTCTCTTTAATATTTTTTTTTCTTCTCTCTCTCTCCATGTTCAGATCACGGAAGTTTTACTAGTAGAAGATGAGAGTCCTGTAAAGCATTCTATAGAAACAGTTTTCTTTACTGACAATTATGAAGTGGTATAAATTGCAGAAAAAGTAGATATTAGTCTACATACGCTTTGAACACATGGAAATGAATACGGTACACTGGAAAACATAATTTTAATAATAAGTAAATAGCCTAATTAGTATTCATATGCCAATCAGATTTCTATTTCCATATGATCATTTATTTGATGATACATGGTGTCACTGCAAAAAATGTATTGCAGTATATTAATGTGCACATTACAATCATATTGTTATAATGTATGTTCAATATTCATTTATCAGATATAAAATTGCAGAAAAGCCGTATTTTAATTAAAAAAAAAAAATTAAAAAAAAAAATAAAGAAAAGAAACGGAAGAAAAATAAACCTCCTCGGATGTATAAATTTTAATGAATTAATCGCGTATATAAGATATTTTATAAATGCTATATATGTTTGATTATTTATATCAGATTAAATATTAATAACAAAGTCTTTCATCTATTTTGAAGAAAAAAAATAATTTCACCGTCTATATGCCTTTTGTGCATTGTTACATACATATGATGATATAGTGTACTAAAAAAAAAAAAAAAGAAGAAAGAAAAAAAAAGGAACATAAAATTGTAAACAGAGAATTTTTTTTCTTTTAATAATTTATTAAATGTTATAGTTACACCAATTCCTTTAATCCTTATACTAGAATAATGTATAAAAGCATTTAGCAATGTGACTTTAATTTGAGTTACCGAAATTTATAAATATTTTTTTAATACATAGATATATATATTATGACAAATATATATATATATATATATATATATATATATATATATATATATTATGATTATATAAATCATATTCTTTTCTTATAACAAAATATTATACTTTCTTAAAGAAAAAAAAATGAAAATGTATTAATATTAGCATTGAAAAATTTTTATTTTTTAATAATTTTAATACATACTTATGGAACACAGTTAAGCCATTTATGCATATTGATATATGCGCTATTACTTTTTATGTACACATTCTGAGATATTATTTCTCAATTATTTTTGAATGAATTTATTTGACTCTTTTATAAGCCGTTTCGAATTAATTATGAATTAACACATGTATATAAATAATAAAACTTTCATATTGTTATATCTATTAAGTATGTATTATAGTTAAAAAACATAATAATAAAAAAGTATATATTTTATTGTTCATTAATACATGCTTAAAATTAAGCAAATTTCATTAATATACGATAAAAATGATGGAATTAATGGGTATGTCAAGTGAAAGCAAACAAGAGTTGTTTAAATTTTTCGGAATTATTGGATCATGTTTATAGGGATATTCTAAAATAAAAACAGTGAAAATTATTATTTATCTGTCTTGATCATTATTTCATCAATATGTAGAAATTGTTATTATTAAGAGAATAATAATTAGAATCTATATATATATATATATATATATATATATATATATATATATATATATAGATTATATATAGATATATATATAGATATATATATAGATATATAGATATATATATATATATATTATAATAAAATTATTTTCACTGGTATTAGTGTAATTATTATATCTTTAATCAATTTTTAACTTTTATTACAATTGCCATTGCATTTAAAATATGTAGCCACTCTTTGTCCAGCATGAGAAATATATTCAATATTATGTATTTCTTTACGTACATTTAATTATTTTTATTTTATTATTAGCAATAAAAAAATAATTATTTCTGGTATAAAAATGACATTTAAAGATAATATACAAAATAATATATAATATTTATTATAATAATGATAATATTTACACAACTTTTAAAAATATTTAAACAATATATAATTAACAAGTTATTGCAATATATCCGATGGTACATTTACTACTTGCTGCAACAGATAATTTTCGATAACTGCTTTAGCTGCAAAAAAAAAAAAAGAAAAAGAACAAATATTTATTCTTAATAACTTTTCAAATTAATATTTAATTATAATTCTATTAATTACATTGATATAATTTTTCCTAATCTTACCAGTTAATGAATTATTTATTATTGCAGCTTGATATGCACTTATATTGTGCACATTACGATGTGTAATATCTGCCCCTCTAGACAAAAGTTCAAAACAAACATGCGGATGATCACCATGAGCACCATAAATAAGAGGTGTGTTCCCTTCCTAAATTAAATATATTTAATTGTTATTACTCGTTTCTCATTTATATTGTAAAATGTATTAAAATAATGAAAAATATATATAAATAAGATTTTATAGACCTCGTCACTTGCATTTGAATCGGCGCCATGATTCAAAAGTAATTTAACAAGATCATGATGTCCATAAGCAGCAGCTAAATGTAAAGGTGTCTCTCCATTGTGACCACGATAATTTTTATTTGCGCCAGCCTTTAATAATTGTCTTGCGCTACCTAATTGTCCATATCCTGCAGCCCACATAAGACCTGTTAAACCTTTTTCATCTGGAAGATCTACAGATCCTGTAAAATAAAAGGCTTGCGTCATAAAAACAAATAATTGTTTAATATTGTATTAATTTTGTTCATGAACAGGTACAAAGAACCTGGTTGAATGCTTTCAGGAGTAAGTTCTCCTTGACCAGCTAATGTATGAAATGTAATGTCTGTTCTTCCATAAAGTTGAGGTATTTTTGTTCGGGTATTACCTCTTTGCAAATTAGTTAACAAAGTTGGTGGCTGTAAGTGCGTTATTATAAAAATTAAAATAAATAATATAGTAATGTATAATGAATCAGAAAAATTATACCTTATAAGGTTGAAAGGCACTGGTTCTGGTTGCATCTTGCCATGCTCCTGGTGCCCAATGCCATTTCCTTTCTATAGGTTCTGATCTACACCCTATATTTGCATTATCTGGTTTATAGATCAAAGGCCTTGGTCGTATACCAATTGCCGTTTCAGTGTTATCTCGTGTCGTTCCTTTAAATTGCAATAACATTTAAATTTATTACCTTTCACTTTTTTGATAAAAACTTTACCTTCTTTTTTGCTTGTTGAAGATTCACATTCTTCTTCCCCGTTTTCTTCCTCTTTTATAATTAATTCCTCATGAATTCGATTTTCCATGACCGTTTAAATATTTATATTAGACTACATGAAAATATATACAAAATATTTGGTTGTATTAAACCAAAGCATTTCACAAATATTTATTAAACAATTTGTTTCACTTAATTATTAATTATATTTCCATAATAAATGATAAAAGGTATATGCCATAAGTTGAAGCATTAATAAATAAAGAAATTAAAAATTAATATTATTTATCCATTATAACTGGAATAAAATGGTCAAAAAATGTATATCTGTTTACAAATAAAGACAAAGCGCATTCCAAATTAGTGTCGACATTAGCGCCAAATTTGAAATTCCATCGGATTTGTTATTCGAATTGATGTTGCAAATTCTTCAGATTCTCCATGCATTATCATTCATATTTCTTAAAATAATGTATAGTTATATTGTTAAATACACACACACACACACACACACACACATATATATATATTATTATTATTCAATATTAAATCGGATTGCAGGAGCATGAGCAAAGGTCATGAGATTCGATAGCACAGATATACATAAACAAACTGCGCGGTAAGAAAAAACTGCATCGATGGGATCATCACAGTTGCCAGGAGAATTCCCTCATGAGGGAACACATGACGTCAAATTACCCCCACTGTCATTCTACAGCTACGTCACTTGATCACGTGACATGAGTTATGTCTTATGATACGTCGACTAACCTAACCAAACCCTAACAATTACTACTGCTGTTACTACACTACTGCTACTATATTACTACTACTACTACTATTACTACTACTACTACTGCTATTATTACTATACTATTACTATACTACTACACATACTATCACTACCATCCCCCACTATCGTCCAATTTTTATCCCCTCGATTTGGTAATGCCAGTAACAAGATGGTCGCGGCATGATTTTTCCGTAGCTCGTGCCTCGAGTTGCATTAAGGTTATGTCATTGATAACTTTCTTTTATATTGCATAGTTTATTGTTAATCATGTCCGACAAAGTGCAAGAAGAAAAAAAAGTAAAGAAGACGGAAGTATTAAAATGGTCAAAAGATGATATTTTGCGTTTTTTGGCAGTGTACAAAAAGTATGAGGAATTGTGGAATACTTCGAATGAAAATTTTATGCGCAAAAACGTACGCGAACACAATTTCACAAGGTTATATCGGGAACTTATTGGGATGGGTTTTAATATTCGTACGGAAGAACAAATGAAGAGAAAAATTAAGAATTTGAAGGATGCATTTAGAAATGAAGTGAATAAAGTTAAGAAGTCTAAAAAAAATATATATATATATTTCTTAATAACTGTAAATTACAAGACAAAAAATTTTATTTCATTTTAAATGACATTTGAATAGATTATTATTCTTCTATGTTGTTACGAACCTTACAAGAAAGAAAAAAAAAAAACAGTATGAAAGTCAATTAAGTTTAAACGAAAATAAAATAAATTTTAGGTTAGGATTAAGTTTCTTTTTCATTCATAGGGTCAATCAATGACAACAGAGAATTTAATAGAAAAGGATGACAATGACTTTATCGACAAGAATGAAGACAAAAACAATCCCAGTGAAGAAAATGATCAAACTTCTGAATTACAGAATGATACTTTGCATGCTGCTTCAGTAATATCACAAGAGAAAGTAATTATCAAGAGGAAGCATTCGCCTATGATGGCTAAGGAAACTTTGAAGAATAGTTTGACGAATAAAGTTAAAAAAAATTCTTTGAGTTTTCAAAATGCCGTTTCACAACTTCATGAAATTACTCAAATGACAACGGAAATCAATGACGAATATGAATGCTTTGCGAAATACATTACGTCTCAATTTAAACAGCTACCATTGTGAAGTTTTGTTGTATTACAAGAAAAAATACAAAGTCTTATTACTCAGGAAAGATTGGCCAGTATAGGACAATTGGCTTCGTATCCATCCTCATCTTTATCTTCATATATTTATTCTATTATTTCGAATGTCGATCGGCCAAATAAAAACATTGATAAAGATAATTATGAAGATGATTTAGAAAAATTTATGAAAATAAATAGGTTGGAGATTGCAAGATTTTTTTTTCCTTTTTTTTTTTTTTTTTCCAATGAAAACATATATATATGTATATATATTTTTTTTTTTTGTTTTTTTTCATTGCTTTTTATATCTCATTATACATATGCTATGTAATTCTTTATAATTATTTATTTAAAAATATTATCATTATTACAGATTAATGCCGGATAAAGAGTTCTGTGTTATTGATAATCGATCAACTATACGATCTGGAACAGTACAATGTGAAAAAGATGAAGAAGATCCTTTTGACTTGGATAAGTTTTTAGAACAAACAAAACATATTGATAATTCAACAAATCTAACGAAACAATTTAAGGATGAACGAGATCATCAACGTCGTGGGAATCGTAACAAACGAAGAAAATATTAATCGTAATTTTCATTGAATTATTGTTATTCCATAGATTTACATATAATTATCATTTATGATATCGAAATAAGTTTTAAATTCATATTTGTTTGTTAAATTGTAAATGTAAATAATTTATAAATAAGATATATTTTATGTGATTTTTAAAGAAATATCATAATTTTTTTATCTTTTTTTTTTCTCTAATACATTACATATGTTTATATAGAGTTGAAAAATCGTTCCTATGAGGACAAGTGGACGTGATTTGGGTATAACAAAAATATAAATAAAAAGTTCACGATAAGGATGCTATTTAAATCAGTGCGACTATCAGCCCTTTTGGTTTTTTTTTTTTTTTCTACGAATAGAAGAAACGAGTAGAAATAAAAAGGAAGATACGAAGTCACGTGACGTTAAATAAGAAAGACAAGACAAAGGAAAGATTTTATATAAATGAAGAAGCATTGTTTATTCAGCCAATCAATTAATGGATGAGATGTAATTAAAAAATTTCTTCAAAGGTATTGTACTAATAACATTGTTACATTATATGTAGGGGTTTTTTCTTTTTTTTTTTTAATCACGATATTTCATATTCATTTCTTCATTTAAACCATTTAAGAGAAGCTTGATAAAAGAATTAAAAAATAAAAAAAAAAAAAAAAAAAAAAAAGAACAAAGACAAAAAAAAAGAAGAAAAAAAAAAGAAACAAAAAACAGAATATACATTATTTTATCGCACTTAAGTTTGTATGCATTGTTAAAATTCATCGTGTTAATAATTTTTTTTCAGTCAATTTCCTTGTGTTCAATAATGTCATACGAAGAAGAATGGAATCGCTTATTATCATACATTGGAGAGATCAAAGTTCAATGAAATTCGAATGTCATAATGAACATTGTCAAGAATTTTCAATTATACTTCATATTTATCAATGCGTTTTAATGTTAATATTCGATACTTTCAAATCATGTGACTGATAAAGTTGAAATATAAAGATCATTATGATAAAACAGCCATATCATAATGGATTTCTATAATCCACACGTAAAAGCCCCAATATGACAATTATACGAGCATATAATTGTTATAATAACAATGTGAAATGTAACAATGATATTTTCATTTTTAATGACATGATAAAATTATCATCACTCTCATATCCGATACTGAATAACAATTAATTGAAAATGATATTTACAATTGTTAATTCACCTTTGAAAAAAAGTTTGATCTCACTTAAACAAAGTAACTTGTAATATTAATATCGATGCTGTATCCCATATAATGTATAATATCAAAAATTTATTTATATATTTTTCTTATAAAAATATAATTATAAAAATATTATGAAAATAATAAAAAAAAAAAAAAATGATAAATATTTCTAGTTAATTACTTAATTAATTTTTTTTTTCTTAACATATAATATTTAATTTATAAATCATTAAAAAGTTGTAAAATATGTTTTACAACATCCAAAAAAGAAATAGAATTTCATTTCATGTGACTACAAAGTACAATTTATTTTCATAAAATAATAATAATACATGGGTTATCTATCAAGACTCGTGAATATAAATGTACAATCGTGCCTTCATTTTTTTTTCTAAATAATTTCCATAAGATTAATGTCATCGATTATATTACTAATAATAATAATAATAATAATAATAATAATAATAATAATAATAATCAAAATAATAATAATAATAATAATAGTAATAATAATAATTATTATTCTTACTGTCACACTCACAACAATTGTTTATTTATTTACAGAAATTACATATTGGAATTAATATTTTACAAGTGTATCTCCAATTTTTTTTTCTCTCTTTCTCTCACACAAATGAGATTGTTTTTTTATTCTTACTCAGTTGTAATCTATATTGTCAATTACTTTTGGCTTCGCACGTATCATTTTAGTTCATAATTATTCTCTTTTTTTTCTTT